>NC_133391.1:172839905-173059905 GCF_047511655.1 Castor canadensis
TATAATAATCTCTGTTTGTTTCTCTCCCTCTGTGTCTACATTATATTATCTACCCACATTTGTTTATAAACTGTTTGAAATGAAAGATTTGGCAAGCAGCCTTACAAATCACATCACAAAGAGCCTCATCTATTGTTCACAGCCTTCATCAATTGTTTCCTTTCTTTTCTTGAAAGGAAAGATCCATCTCCTTCCAAATCACCACTGCAGGACCCTCTGGATACTGGTTTGTGAGTGGTGCCTTCTCCCTTTGAGCTGGGCATATTCTAAAGTGCTGGATTGTCTCTACCAGTCCAAGGATGCTTCATAAGGAGACAGGATCTTACCAGGTGAGGTAGAGGAGGAGCACCCTTCCTTTGGGAGGCTGGGTGTATTTAATACCATAGAAGTCCAACAGAGAGTGGATCTTACAGTTAGCCATGAGCAGTTGGTTTTTCTGGTATAGCTCAATAACTTCCAGAGGACTGAATCCAGAAATTTGAGGACTTGCTTAAACTTGAGTGAGCTACAAGAGGCTGATGGATCATCCATCCAGACGTCATTCCTTCATTCACCCATTCACTCATTCATTCTGCATAGTTTTTCATTTAAAAGGAACTGTGCCCCATATCCTGGAATATAATCAAAGAGTGTTTCTGTGAGATGCAAAGACCTTGTCAGGTCCTTCTGGGGGTCCTTCCT
Source organism: Castor canadensis (assembly GCF_047511655.1). Taxonomy (NCBI): domain Eukaryota; kingdom Metazoa; phylum Chordata; class Mammalia; order Rodentia; family Castoridae; genus Castor; species Castor canadensis. Next base: position 172,840,587 of record NC_133391.1, read on the forward strand.
GCTTTTGCCTTCTGTCCCCCTCATCCCTTCCAGTGTGGATCTCATTGCAATAAGGTCACAGGGGGAAGCTGCTCAGAACAAGCATAGAATGCACCTGCTTCTGGAACCTCCCAGGCACTTCAGACCTCTTCTTCTCTTTTGCCTTCTTGCATGTGAATGTCTATTTTTCCCTCATGCAGATGAGATGTTCTTCCTTCAGATGGAGGCAGACATGGGAGGCTGAAGGAGGCAGGCCAAGAGATACCAGGCCCATGCCTGCACTGGGCTGGTACAGCAAAATCTGCCTTGGCATCTGAGCTGAGCCAAGGGCCCAAGCCCATCCTGGGCAAGGGGAGTAGTTGAATGCCTCACATTCACCATCTTTTTCCTGTTTTTCTCCAAGACATGTGATAACTGGAATCAGGGGAAAGGAAGAGACTCATGGAAAGACTTCTAGAGCAGCAAAAGTGCAATGGACCAGTCCTGGTATTTTGGGAGCTCAAGTGGACAGGTCTGGTGCTTGCTACCTGTTTCACATGGGGAAATGGTTTTATTTCTCTGGTTTATAAAAAGAATGTGTTCTCCCGCTTCCTACCCTCTACAAGTGCCGCCAGTCTCCACTGGAAGAAAGAGGCCACACGAAGACAAGATGTGTTATTATTATTAACTTGTTAGGGGCTTGTTAGCATATTCATGAGGCTATTCAATTTAAAGTATATTTCATTTCCTTAGCACAGCAAATAATTCCCCTTTCTCATGATGGCTGCAAAATTTAATATTGAAGGATTTCACTTGGCAGTTTGCATCTGTAAAAAATTCAGTACAGAGTTGTGGTGCGTGAGAGGGAGAAAGAGACGAGGTTTTCAACTCAGCAAATGAAAAAAAGAAATTCTGCTGAATCTCAAGAGTTTATATGCAGCACAGAGAACAGGAATCAGAGCTCTGCCCCCTCCCCTCCCCTCCCCTCCCCCTCCCTGGTGTTTGCAGTGGCTTCTCTTGCAGTAAGCACAGACACTCGTGCACTTCTGTGGTTTGGTAAATATATGGGTTGATTTCTTTGTGTTCGGTACCAGCTGACAATATTCAACGAGGTTGTAACCACTGTCTTTCATAGCTGAATGGTGTGAAGTTACAGCAGAGCTCAGGCTGGGACTGGTGAAGGGCTCAGTTTTCTGAGGAGACAGTGAGCTCCTTCTGCCACTTGAAGCTCCTTGGCTACCAGACTCACTGTGTTCCACTCCCAGTGCTGTTGAAGATGGGCTGAATGTCTCCAAGCAGTAGAAAAGTTGCATCGGCTCTCCAAGCTGATAGTTTCCCTCTTTGGACTCATGCATAGGGGAATTAATTCCAGTTCACAGGCTGAAAGGAGAAAATATTCATTTCCTTTAAATACTTGAACATGTTGGGAGGTTTTGAAGGGGTGTTAGAGAAAAAGTAGCAATGGCAACCCAAGAGAAGGAGGCCTTGGGGCATAGAATGCGTCCTAATCCTAGGAAGCCTTAAGAATAGGCACGGGACCAGAATTTTGGATGCTGGGTGACTATCTACATACATGCAGTACAGAATGGGTCAAATCTTTACTCTCATTTATCCCATTCGAGTAACATAGAACTTCTACCATATTTCCATATCGAATGGCTTTTTAACTCAAAATATTTAATGCATTACTATTGCTGATACTTCTTTCTGAGAGATTACAAAAACAGAATTATGTTCTGATAGGTCCTTGAATTTTCAAAAACTGTACTTGTTGCCAAGGAAGGGCATATCCTCCAGCCCCCACATTCTGCTGGAGAAATCATCAGAAATCATCACTGACTTGTCCTTGAACTAGCTCATATTTCCGTTAATTAAAAGAATGTGGGGGGAAGCCTTTCTCCCTGGCTCGGTGTTGTTAATTATGAAGGTATTCAATACGCCAATACACATGGCATTCTGCTAGTGTTTAATTAAAAATAAATACAAAAATTTAAAGGAAGGAAACAGACATTGGCACTTGTCTGTGGTTACAAGGCCAAACTTTATGTGTGGATATAATACAAGCATAGGAATAAATCTTCGCTCTTAACTCTCACTGCCTGGCATCTGGCCAGAAGCCAGGAAGGCAGCCTACTGCTGCAGCCCCTGAAGCTGTAAAAGATCACCCCACGCCACCCTCCTCACACCCACCCTCCTCTCCACCCAGGGACAGTTTTAGCTACATCTCTCCAGATCCTAGGGGAGGGACCAGAGCTTGTTTTTCCAACCCGTCCTTCCTCTAACAATTCACAACGTGCAGAAGAACATGTTGTATTTCTTCACCACATTTCATCACAGAGCTCTGAGACATTTTTCAGATATGAACTCATTAATCTTGCCCGCTCTTTCCAATGTAGGGTGCTGAAAAGGAAGACTGCTCCAGACTGGCTGACTGGGAGATGGGAGAAGGATGGAGCAAAGCCACACTCTTGAGGATGCTACCCCAACCACCATGAGCTCCAAACCTGCCACGACAGGCCTAGGTGACTGAAAATGGACCTTTGCCCCCTCTTCGATGATGTTGTTGTTACACAATTGGATGGTGAATTGGATGTTTTTCCCCCAGAAATCAAATGGAATGTTTATTTTCAGATTTCCAAGCCATTGAAGGCTACTATTTTTATATGAATAATTTGTGCATCAAAGCCTTGTTGATTCTGTGCAAGGAGGGCCTGAATCCTGGGACTTCTGGCTAGCAGCGCTGTGAGTGAAAGTATCAAAGTGTCTCACAACTTTGTGAAACTCACAACCACATTGCTTCTAAAGCAACTATGATTAAATTTGATTTAAAACATTTTAAGTACCTTGACATAAGAAAGGACTCTGGGGTAAAAGTAATAGAAACCCAACTTGACCAGCTCACAGTATAAAACGAAAGGTAATGTGGGAAGAATCTGTAGTGTCTCAGGAGCAACTGAGCAGTAGGAAGTAGACAGGAAGATCAGAAAAGGACAATCCAAGCCCCCGGCCCCTCTCATGACCCCCTTTTTCAGCCCCCTCAGCTCTTCTTCTGTCTCTGTGGCTCCCTTCTCTCACTCTGTATCACCACTCACCACTACCCTCCTCTTCTCCCTCTCTCAGCATTGCTGGCTGTGCTCATGGTGAGTGAGGGTACCTGGGCACACATCTTGCCAGTTTAGGCGGCCTCCTGCCACAGCTGGTCCCGAGTTAAGAAGCCCAGAGCAGTAACTCACTGGTGCTGGCAAGGTGGGGATGTGATTTAAGAACTTACGGCCACTCCTGTGAGATCCCATGGGAGGAGGAGGAGCCTGAAGAGGGGGAAGCAGCTCTCAGAAGAGACCAGGACCACGAGTGTTTGATAGCTAGCCCTTTCAGGTGTGAGACTGCAGGGCAGAGTACAGAGCTCATGGAAGCAGTGCACCCAGCAGAGTGAGTCTCGGGGTCTCCAGAGAAGAGCAGAGTAAAGAAGTGGTGACTTTCATCACCAACCATGACCTGGGCCTGAGGTGCAGCTCAGTGAAGGTCTATGAGGTGAAACGTGAGTGAAGTGGGGCTGCTGCAAGAGTGATAGTGTGAGGTTTGCAGGTCATGTGGCCATGCCCCACTGGGCTGAGGGTCATAGGAAGCAATGGGGACGGGGACGATACAGCTCTTAGGGCTGTCGAGAGGAGGACATGGCAATAGGAAAAACGTTCTGAGAAAGCATAAGGACAGGAAGGGACCAAGGGCTGCCTGAAGCATGGTGTGCAGCTGCGCAGGCGTGCGTGTGGTGCTTGCGAGGTGATGTGTTGCTTAGCCACGGCTGACAAGTGCATCTGACTTGGAATGGGAACTTACTGTCTCATAGTTCCAAAATGGTAAGATTATCGTTGGGGCTATTTTCCTTGGATGACAGGTGGTCGTCACCCTGCTGTCTCTTCACATGGTCTTTCTCTGCGTGCTTTCACCCTTTGTGTCCTTTCTGTGTGTCCTGATCTTCTCTCCTTGTTAGAACATCAGTCAGAATGCATGAGGGCTACTCTAAGTGACTTACCATCACCTCTAGTGACCCTGTCTCCAAATCTAGTCATCTTCTGATGTACTGGACATTAGGGTTTCAAATTTCCTTCCTTCCTTCCTTTCTCCCTCCCTCTCTCTCCCCCCCCTTCCTTCCTTCTTTCCTCTCCTCTCTCTCTCTCTCTCTCTCTCTCTCTCTCTCTCTCTCGCTCTCTCTCTCTCCCCCTCCCTCCTTCCCTCCCTCCCTTCCTTCCTTTGGCAGTACTGGAGGTTGAACTCAAGGCTTCACACTTGCTAAGTAGTCACTCTACCATTTGAGCTACTCCACCAGCCCAGGGCTTCAAATATAAATTTGGGGGGAATAGTTCAGCTTGCACTGTCATGGAATTGGCCATTTTTCTAGGGCCAATTTAGCCCTCAAATAACCATTTTAGAGGGCTATAAACATATCAGTAAGGACTTGAGATTAGTCTGGGTCCCAAAAAGAATGAATCTATCAGTGCGGATTATTAATAGGATCAATTGTGAATTATAATGAAATGGGAGACAAATTCGAATATGTCTCTATAACTGGTAATGCTGAACAGGAAATCCAAAGAGGCCAAGGTAGGTTGGTGACCCTGTCTTCTTGTTGGTGCCCCCTGGTGCTGGGCCCATGGAGCAGCACTCAATAAGATCTAGCTACATGGTGGGCCTCTGAGAAGACCCAGCAGTGTCTGGGCAGGAGGAGAGTCAGGGCTCTATAGGGCAGGATAGCGGGGAGCATAGGAGCTCTGAGAAGCCAGTAAGACCCAGGGATTATCTCTGGGAATAAGGCTCAGGGGTAGAAAAAGGGAAACCAGTTGTTGGTGGTGGGGGACTTGGGCAGGGGGAGCCCAGAGAGACTGACTCCAGCTGGGTCCCTGGGGCCTGCGGGTGCCCTCTGAGTTGTTTTTAGGATTTTGCTTTGGTGCAGGGGAGGCTGGGCCTTTGAGGACCAACAGAGAAGGGATGGGAGCACCCACAGTCTGCAGCTCTCACCCCCCTGGCTGCCTCTTGGCTTCTTCCTTTTGTTGGGTCCCCAGTGCTGCCTGGCTGTGTCTGACCAAGGAGACAGATGGCACTGTTCTCTCTGAGCAGAAGGCAGCAACACTTGTTTATGGCTTCATCGATGTGGGGCTGCAGCAAACCAAATACCTGCTTCTCAGGGATGAGTAATTAGTGCGGATTTTGCAGAAGCTTCTTAGCACTGATTAAAAGCACTGGAGGCGATGTGTGAATGAACACAGCTTTGCCCTGCTCTCTCCCAGAGCTGCTCATTAGAGGTCCTGGGAGGAACCAACCGCTGTCAACATCCATGCTGCGAGTCAGTCCTGACCACAGAGACTCCTTGCAGCTCCACTAATGGGGAAAGTGCGAGGCTGACATTTGGCATCTCCAGATTCACTCTGCAGCTTCCTCCCACAGCGCCCTTTGCCTCCAGTCCCGTGCACAACAAAGCCATCATCAAAGTTGAGCTGCCTTGGTTTCTCCTTCCTTCTCTTCCTTACTAGAATACTGTGCATTTTTCTGAGCAAACCAAACAAAAATGCATAAATAAATTGTATCATTGTAGGGAGTTTAGTTATTTAGTAACATCGAAATAACATCTAGGTATGGTTGTAAGGATCACAGAAATCAAGAGTGAAAAGTAATTAACTAGATCAGACGAAAAGGAGAAAAAGTGAAATCTCAGCAGCATCCAAACCTAGTTTTCCATTCGTTGAGATTGAAAATGTGAAAAGACATTGTATTGCTGTACACTGCAACTTTAATTGTCATGAGCCCTTCTGAGGTCATTACTGAAGTTTATAGAATGCCTGAAGATGCATCATTTTGTGCTTTGGTTTTTAAAAATAAAACAGACAGCATGCATTCATTGTACTATATTTACACATGATCAAACTTGTCTACAGATAAGGGTTCTGAAAGATCCCCAGGACCAAGCCCGAAGTGCAAGGTTTAGAACTCTGGTAATAGTTAATTTCATGTGTCAAACAGGCTGGGCTGGGTTCCTGGTTTTTAGTCAAACACTAGTCTTCATGTCAATATGTAGGTGTTTCTTTTTTTAGCTGAGACTATTACGTCATTAGTCTGTGGGGTTGGCAGGTGACCCTCCACAGTGTGGGTGGGCTTCAACCAATAAGTTGAAAGGCCTACCCCAGAGGTAGAGGGGATTCTGCCTCCCAATTGCTTTTGGATTTGAAAGGCAGCATCAGCTCTTCCTGGGGTCTTTAGCCTGGCCTCCTGCCTGCAGACTCCACTCTTTCGAGTCCCCACAATTGCATGAGGTACTTCTTTATGATCAGTCACACATGTACACACATGCACAGGTGTACAGTATTAGTCCTGTTTCTCTGTCAAACCCTTATTAACACACGTCACTCTCTCCTGGCTCTCTATCTGCCCTTGACCTGCTTTCTGCAGTCCACTTTGCTAACTATTTTCCACCTGCCCCTCTGAACACAGGTCATGTGTCCTTGTTCCATCCTCAGTGCTCCTCACCTACCAGCACATGTGGCCCTGGGGCTCCAGGACACACCACACACCCTGGGTGATGACTCCATGGCCCAGGCCAAACCTCACTCATACACAGAGCAGGTGAGTGAATGAATGAGCGAGGGAGTGAGTGAATGCATGAGCTCTCAGATGTGCAGTCCTGCGGACAATGACTGTTTAAAATTGTAATCGGACCTCTCACCCAGTGTCAGGGAGCACCTTAGAGACTGTGGAGGGCATCAGTAGTGGAGACATCTGCAAAGGGAGGTGAAAGTATGGCAGAGGAGAAGGAGAACCAGCAGAGCAACCTCCCTGTGTCCAGCCGGCCTAGTGAGCCTAGTGAGCACCAATTCTGTTGTGTGGCGTGGGCGGGCAATGTTTGTTTGAGAAAGGTCATGATTTTGACCAGCATTTGGAAAAGAATTTTAATTTATGCCCCAAGTAGCTCAGGCCCTGGTCATAGGTCAAGGCACTCAGTAGGTGCATAATGAAAGCTAGCTGCAGTGCCTCTCCTCACACACAGGTCTGCTTCCTGGACCTTTGTTCTTTCCTAAATGAAGATCTTCACAGCTACTGCATGTCTTGCTAACTTCAGAAATAATGAAAATAAAGCTTTGGTTCACTTATTCCCCTGTGCCCAGATAAAATCTAAATAACTATATTGTTACTTTTGATTTCCAACTGAAAAGTTTAACTAAAAGATACTATTTTTAGAGTTTTAGGAACAGAAGAAATGAGTATAAAATACAAATTTCCCAGCATTCCTTGTCCCCACCCACAATTTTCCCTAGTCTTGGCATCTTGGGTTTGCATGGCAGGTTTGCACAACAGAGAAGCCCATACTGTCACACTATTAAATAAAGTCCATATTCACATCACTCTGTGTTTCTCCAAACGCATACCGTCATGTGCCCCAATGTGTCAGGTGCATAGAGTCATGCAGAATCTTCTACTGCCTTGAAAACTTTCGAAAAGTACAATCAAAACCAGCAACTTGCTGGAGGCATGGCTCAAGTGGTAGACTGCCTGCCTAGCAAGCACAAGGTCCTGAGTTCAAACCCCAGCACCATCAAAAAAAGAAAAAAAAAAACAACCACTTTTGGAAGCACCTCAAGTGCTTCCAAAGTTCCAAGTCTGTAGGGTCATGCCTAATTTTCTGCCCCTACTTCTAACCTTTAATAGTGCTTTATTTGTGTCTTGTCAAGGCTGGCAACATTTAGAGTCTGTCCTGAAATTGTATTTTAAATATTTATTTTCCAGTACGGAGACTGAAATCAGGGCCTGTGCTTGCTAGGTGAGTGCTCTACCACTTAAGCCATGCCTCAACCCTTTTGCATTTAGTTTGTTTTTCAATAGGATCTCAGGCTAATTTCACCCAGGCTGGCCTCAAACCTCTATCCTCCCACCTCCACTTCTCATGAAACTGAGTTTTATTTTCCATATTTTATCAGTTGATTTGAGAAGTTGCAAATCTTTAAAGGAGACTTACATAATTGTGAGTCTGTGGGCATCATGTCTTACACAGCTAGTCATTGTGCAAACCTTCATTCTCCTTCTTCATTAATTTACCCAGGGTGAAGACTCCTGTTCTAGCACCCATGAAGCACTGATTAGATTTTCTTACACCTTACTTAATTGCTCTCCAATGTGCTCCCAATTTTGAGATTGATTTTATTTTTCTTTCTTTTTATGTATTTCCTAGTTATGTTTTTCACACCGTGTCTCTGATATCACATACTCTGTTTTCATAAAGACTTATTTTGGGCATAAGAACTTAGCTTCCAGTTTAGAGGGACAACTTTCTGGATTGACTGCAGCATGATCATTCTGGGATTTCTTCATGAGGTTAGATTCCTTATTCTTGAACTTTCTTTCTCTTTCCTGTTCGATTGGAGCACATCCTCAAGTAACTTCTTAGGAAAAGGGCGTCAACACTTTCTGGGGTTTTGCATTTCTGAATCTATATTTATTTTCCCTTAAACTCCAGTGGTAAAATAGATAGATTTAGAATTCTAGACTCACAGGAAAATATCAGGAATTGCTGCTGGGAAGTCTGATGCTGTCTCATTCTTGTATTTGGTAGGAAATCTGCTCTCTCTAAAAGCTGTTAGACTGGATTTTTGGTGTGTGAAAATGAAGGAGGATATCTTAAAGGGACTATTTTTCACTTATTCATTGGGGTGGTGTTTAGTAGTTCCTTTAGTCTGATGATTTTTTGCATTATCAACAGGAAATAAATGTCTACTCAACTTAGGATCATTTGAAAGGATTTGTTTATTTTTCTATTTTTATTTATTTAAACATACATGCCATGTTCTTGTATATATATTCTTTTTATTCTTTGTTTCATACATGCTGTGCAAGTGTTCTACTACTTGACCAATGCTACTTGTTCTTGTGTTTTCCTTTTGTTTTTGAGACAGGGTTTTGCTAACTTTGCCCAAGTTGGCCTTGAATTTGTTACCCTCCTGTCACCACCTCCTTAGCAGCTGGAATTACAGGTATGCACACCGCCCCAGGCTTATTTGCATATTTGTAATCTGGCCACATTGATGAATGCTTGATCTTTCCAATGTTGTATTATGGTAAACAATCTTTGACAGTTATCTTGGGTAGGGATTATTTTTGCATTTGTAACATAATAGTTTTATTGTGTATATTTAAATTCTTTCCAGCCTCTGTATGTGTCTCATAACATCCTGTTGAAAGGACTTGAATTTGCAGAACGTGGGCAGGGGTGGGAGACCACAAGAAATAGTGCAGTGAGCACCCTGGGGTGTGAGGGCAGGACTGTGAACACTTTGGGCTGGTGGAGACTGCCCTGAAGCCGGGGTTGGGGCTCAGCCTGTCTCCAGAACCCCTGTTGGGATCACCTTGGCCTTTGGCTCCTCTACTTCTGAGGCAGGTGCTACCCATTGACTGGACACAGCTGGAAGCCTGAGGGGCAGGATTCACTGTCTCTGTGGGTCAGCCTGTGGAGCACTGAGCAGAGAAGAGAAAGATGGAGAGTAGTGGGGAAAGACAGATGACAGCCATCCCAAAAGACACATTCTCATCTGTGCAACATTGTTTGCCCTGGGTTGTTTGCTTGTTTGATTTTGTTACTGTTATTGTTGTTTTAGAGGTACTGGGGTTTGAACTCAGGGTCCCACCTTTGCTAGGCAGGAATTCTATTTGAGCCACACCCCCTAGCTCTTTTTTGCTTTAGTTATTTTTCAGGTAGGATGTCACGATTTTACCTAGGGCCAGCCTCAGACCAAGATTCTCTCATTTATACCTCTTGGGTAGCTAAGATGACAGGCATGTACCACCATGACTGGCTTGTTTGTTGAGATGGGCGAGTCTCACTAATTTTTTCCTGGGCTGACTTTGAACCATGATCCTTTTGATCCCTGCCTCCTGTGTAGGTAGGATTACAGGAGTCGGCCACCTTGCCCAGACACCATGTTCCTCATTAATACATTTCCTGCTTTAGTTTTCCACCTTCTCTGTTTTGGGGACCATTCTTTGAATGTTGGAGTACTTCATGTTTCTCATTCCTGCTTTCTACTGTTTGTCCTTTTGCTCTCTGTTCTTAGAAGTTTCTGACTATTAAATTGTTTATTTTGGAAAATATATTTTTAACTGCCAACAGTTCTTTCTTAGTCTCTTAGTTTACTCTTTCTTTTTTTAAAAGTTATTTGTTTTTAGCTTATTAACTTATGGCCCGCCATATCTCAGCACTGTTTGAACACAGCAGATGTAACAGGGAAGAAATCCCCCTGGAGGTGACCCCATGTGCTAGGAGACCCCAAGGAAGTGAGCAGTAGGTAGACTTGGCTGTCATACAGTGCTGTGGGACAAGGCAGGTGCAGTGGGTAAGGAGGAGCAGAGCTGTCTGGGGAAAGGCTGCTATTTTATAAGCTTGAAAGGTCTCACTATAGGGAACATAGACCTGAAGAAGGGGAAGAGGCAATAAATGGATTGATATGATAATTTGTCAAATCATTTTTAGAATTCCCATCAGAGCTGTATTGTTTTGGTTTTCTCTGAGGGTTCTTACCCCCTACTCTCCCTCTAAGGCTAGGCGACTTATCAGTCTCTTTTTCTGTGCCTTTCTTTTATTCTAATGGTTTTCTTCACAAGCCTTATAATCCTTTCAGCTCACTCATTTGAAGGATAGTAGGGTGGGTTAATTTATTTGGATAGAAGGTGTTAAGTTCCCTCTAGGTAGCCTCTGGAGACTCCTGGTCTATGAGGGAGGCCTGCTGACTGACAGTACTTACACCAGGGAAAATGATGTCTTTTGGGGAAAGTTTTATTCATCTACCTATCCTTCCATTTATCCATTTACTATCTATTCATCTACCCATCTTTTTATCCGTTTACCATCTATTCATCCACCCACCCATCCATCCATCCATCCATTCATCCATCCATGTACCCATCTACCTCCATTCCTCCACCTATCCATCCACAATCCATCCATCTGTCCATAATCTATCCATACATCTAATCTATTTCTTTTTCCTGGAGAAGTTTCTGAGATATTGGAGCTCTGTGTTCAACAAAATCTAAGGAGCCAACACAGGCAGAGATACTATTAGAGTTTCAATTTCTCTATCTACCTACCCTGGTTTGGTTCCCCTTCTTAACCCACCACAGGACTTGACATCTGTAGATCTACAAGTTTCCTCAGGTTCTGTGCATGAAAATTTACTTTACTCTTCCTAGGTATGGCATGAAATTTCAAACCAAAAATCCTGGGTATGAATTCTGACTTTCACACTTACTAGTCTTATGACCTTGGACAAGTTACATACTCTTTGTTTGCATCAGTCTCCTCAACTACAATAGAAATAATAACTGCACAGATGTCTGAGGGCTCAAGAATGTGTGTCAAATGTTCATCACTGGGCAAGGCACATGAATCTCACTTATATGGTCATTGCAGTCATCATAATTCTCATTCATCATTTTCATTTCTGTGAATTTCAGGCCCAAGTTTTTTTCTGATTTGTCAGTTTTCTTAGAAGTTGTGGAAATCCATTATTTGTTGAGGAGACTTATCCTGTTCTTTTTGCTGTTGAATTTGTTCCTGTCCCTCTCCTTTGTCCTTTTCTCAGTCTCTTTCTTTTGTTTCTGGTAACCATTTTACTCTCACCTTAATGGTATTTCAATAGGAAGGGAGTTCACTTTTTCTCTTTTTTCCCTCAGAGGTTCAAATCACCTAAGATGACCGAGTCTATTTTATTCAAAAGGTAAGATGATGTTTCTTTGCAGTGAGGTGACAGTGACTGCAGTGAACTCTTGAGTGATTGTAGATCCATATGCAGTCCCTGCTCTGTGTCTGGGCTTTGTGAAGGCTCTCATGTGTCCTTTCTCTGCTGAGTTTGCAGGTCACTGCAACTTATTCTGGTGTCTCTCTTGGGGAGCCCAACACGTTTTACACAACATAACCTTTTCCACACCGAATTGAATTGTAAGCACAGTTCTAAGTGACCCACCACAGATACTGTGTCTGTGCTCCCAGAATGCTGTGACCAGGTGATAATCTACTGGATTCCCAGTTGCAGGTTAAAGAATTTGCTCTCCCAGGGGTGGAGAAGTGTGTTGCAGCAATTCAACGGCATGAAGCCACTCCTTATTCCATAAATTTTAGCTGAAAAAAACGGGAGCAACTGCCCTTGCTACTGATTAGGCAGTTTCATGAAAAAAAAGCAAGTTTTCTTCTCAAGAGCGCTCACTCTTCCACCACAAGCTCATTGGATGCAAAAATGTGTGAATACAACTCACTCTGTTTTCTGATATTGAGGCCTTCTCCTCAACAATCCTATCACTGTGGCTATTGATAAAGGGAAGCCAACCTGACATTCTTCCTTTGATTGTTCAGGACATTTTCTGTAGCAAAGTTCAAGACAGAGGTAAATGAGGAGAAAGAAGAGTGGAAAGAAAACAAATCAGCTGAATGATTGAAAATACCCTAGTGCAGCCAGGCACCTTCTGATCATTCACAGCGGGCACCACGAGGACAGTGCAGGCCTCTGTCTGGCCTTGGCCCCAGCTTCCCAGAGACTTCCCCACTCAGGCTCGAGGCTAGCAAGTTCTCAGAGCTGTTCTCATAGTGAGGCAAGCCTTGCTCTGATGATCTTCGGGTTGTATGAGCAGCAGTCACCATGCACAGGTGTCCTTGGACACCTTCCCAGGGTGTTTATATTTTTAAAGGTTCATCGTACAGTGATGCACTCCCGTGGGGAGATGGCCTTCTTCCATGAGTCTGAGGGCTTCTGGGGAAAAAAAGGTGGTGTTTGGAAGAAGAAAGTCGTTGCTACCTGTAAAGACTATACTCCCTGAGTACTAAGATAAAAACTGTTGCTCCTACTATGCTCCAAAAATAAGTCAATTTGGTTCGCAAAATGTGTGTGAGGTGTTCCCCAAACCAAGTAATTCTTCTGTGGACATGAAGTGTCCTACACATTTGTTCCCTTCAGACACTAGTGGAGTTAGTGCTCAGTCCCATGAGGCTCTTCCTCCCTCAGAGACCAAAAACAAATAGCAGGTTGTCACCTGTACTCTGACCTACCACTCAGAAGGAAGACATATGCAGGGGCAATGTGGAAAGCGGCACAGAGCTTCCATGTCCTCTCTGGGATCCACCCCCCTTCCTGGCATTTCCATGTGTTCACTAACCTGGAAACATTGCAATCCCAATATTCTTGGAAATTTTCTGGAGACTTAATCATGTCACATGATTGATTATTAATGCACTACTTTCATTTCCTCTTTCCTCTGGAGGGTGGGGGCAGGGCTGGAGGTTCTAAGCTTCTAATCATGACTGGGTCTTTTTGGTGACCAGCACCCATCCAGGAGGCCAGCAAGAATGGCCTCATCAAACAAAGGACCCTCTTATCACCAAAGAACTTAGAGAGTTCCGAGGAGCTCTGTGTCTAGAACCAGAGTCAAAGACCAAATATTGGTCTTTGCTGTTAGGATCACTAAGGGAATAATGATAGCTGTAGGAGCTCTGTGTTAAGAATCAGAGGTATAACAAGTGAGTAAATGGAAAAATGATAAAATATTATTTCATATTCCCTGCACCAAGCAGTGTATATCTGCTGTGTATTTGTTACCTATTCTTGAGTGACAAATGCTCCAAACTTGCATCTTAAAACAATGAATCTCTTTTTCCAGCTACATAGAAGTGCTGTGTTTGTCCACTGGTGCTGCTAAAACAAGATATATGAGACTCAGTAGATTATAAAGAACATAAATTTATTTGTGACCTTTCTGGGGGGCTGGGAAATCTAGGATCAAGGCATCAGCCCTTGGCGTCTGCTGAGGGCTACTTCCTATGTCCTCTAGAGGGGAAATTCCATGTCCTCACATGGTAGAAAATGGAAAGTGAGGAGGGATGCACACCTTCCATCCAACCTTTTATAAGAGCACCTAATCCCATTCATGAGAGAGAGGAGCCCTTGTGGCCTAATCACCTCTTAGAGAACCGCCCCTTGAAACTGTCCCATTGGGGTTGAAGATTTGTTCAGCAGGAAAGTGCTTGCCTAGGAAAAGCAAGAGGCTCTGAGTTCAGTCCTTATCACAGAAAAACAAAGCAAAGCAAAACAACAACAAAGAAACACCTGAATTTTAGAGGGGACACATATATTCAAAGGATAACAGCAATTGGTTACCAGAGTTCAGACTAATGAGCTCATGTCACACTACCAACACAGTGGAGAGCTAGATACACACTGGCCTTGACGATGTCCATCATCTCCCAGTGTCTGAGGTCAGGAGGTCAGTAGCACCTTTGCTAGGCTGCTTTGACTCTGGGTTTTCCTAAACTCAGAACCAGTCACAAAGTCTCAAAAACTTCTCCACTCACATGTATGTTTCCAGGGCTGGGGACACCCCTACAGCTGGAGTGCCTTGGGCTTGGGTATCTTTCCATACAACTTCCATAGAATGGCTGGCGGGTTGGCTTGGTGGTCCAGTGCTGGCCCAGGCTGCACTCTTCAAAGTGAGCTGGTCACCCTAGCACTTTGAGGTTTCTATCTGCCAGCTCCTGCAGGCTTTTCAGAGTCTCACTCTGCCAGTTGTCCCACCATTGAGAGGACACAGGGGCACTGCATGTGAGTTGTTGGGACTGCTCCATCTGAAGTTCCTGTCTCATCATTGACCGAGCTTCAGGAAGCATAAATCACGTCTTGCAGACAGAGGAGGACATGAAGAGTAAGTGCTGGATTTCGGTTTTATAATGAGCTGTGGAACCTGCAGAATGGCTTAATCCTGTTCTGAATATTAATTACTTAGATACAGGAAACCCCCATCCTCTGGTTAAACAAAGGAAGTAGGCAAGCAAAAAAATGCTCTGCCAGGGCAGGTGCTCTGTCCCAAGGAGAACAAGCAGCCTGTGTACAAAGGGACATGTCCCAGCTCCTTGTTAAATCAGCCTTGAGATGATCACAAGCTGGGGGCACAGCTCCTGGACTCTGCCTTTCCCTGGAATGGAGCAGAAGTGCTTTATCTACACATGTGGACAGGAGGCACTGGTCATCAGACCAGGAACCCAAGACCCTAGGGTCCTGGGCACTTCCTAGAAGAGCAGCCAGGGAAGGAGGCAACCAGTGGGGACTGCTTGGTCTCTACAGATGTAACAGTTGTCCAAGTGCCCTGAGGTGACCTGAAAGCAGGGAAGTTGGACCCCTCTCTAGAGGAGAAGGCAGGACTGGATGACTAGATGGGGTGGGGTGGCTCAGTGAAGGACAGTCTAGGGCAGCTGGCCTGAAGCTGCTTTCCAGATTAGCAGGGATGTTCATCTCCTATTTACCCTGGTGAGGGATGGAATAGAACTGGGGTCTTCGTTTCTGTAGGATTTGGAGCTGACCCTGCTTCTTCCTGGCTCTGGGATCTTGGGCAGGTGGCAGAATTGCCCAATATATGTAAGCTGGCCATTGTTAATACTTTCTGCACTCGAATATGTCCCTTGGGAAGGTTTACATGCAGATCTGAGAGGAGCTTCCTGTGGGAGTGAAGATTCCAGGAGCTGCACTGTTAACATAGTTGTCATGTCTGCCTCACACTTCCATCGCCACTGCATCTGCAGGTGTGTTCATGTGACCTGCCACACCCAACAAATTCATAGAATTAAAAAAAAAAAGATTTGCCTGGAACAAATCTCCTGAAAACTCCGGAGCTGGTCCCCCCAACACACACCAGTGAAATCCCAGAGTCTTCCTACTCCTCACCCCGCACCAGTGAAATCACAAAGCTGGTCACCCTACAACGGACACCAGTGAAATCCCAGAGCCGGGCCACCCCACATCCCACACCAGGGAAATCTCATCTCTGAGACTCTGACCTCCATGAGTTTTCAAGCTCCACCCATGACTGCCAAATGCAGACAGGTTTGGGAAGAACTGACCCAGACAGTTTGTCAGAGAAGGGAAAGGAGCCAGTGCCCTCTCAGGTATTTGCTAAGACTGCTTTTCCGGTAAACTGGGGCTTGTCAACACCAGTCTTTATGGCACAGGACACCAGCACTCAATGGCTGATAGCCACATTGTGGTATCCTAACTGTAAGAGAGCAATTTGTCATCTTCCTTGTCCACGTCTACCCCCAGATTGAGCCTTTCCGTGGGGATTTTCATTTGGCTGAATCTGAAGAGGACCATGTAATCTCCTCTGACTGTGACCTTCCTAGTAATGGCTCAAGTTCCTTTGATAATAAGCGATACAAAAGAGAACAAATGATTTCCAAATGGGTTTACCAAGACCCAATAATGGGCTACTACTGCATGTTAATTCTGAATGCCTCTGTCCCTGCTCGAGAGACTTCATCATCACTGCAGTGTGGCTGTGCTGTGCTCCTCACATCATTACCCTCTCTACCTGTGTGGTGTGGGGGGGTGGCCAGTTTTTCTCCCAAGTGGCAGTGCCTCTTTCTCCATCAAGGCCCATGTTTTCCTTCTGGCTATTTTGTCACATTTTTCTCCACATCAAATCTTCCCTCCTTTGTATCTGTCCATTGTTGAAATTTAGATTGATCTATTTTGTTACTGAGTGAGAAATTACCCTTGTCAAGGTTGTTTGGAAGCATTTAAAGCGGAAGCTTAAAAATGATGGGCTCCTGCAGCATCCTGCTTGCTTCAGAGGTGAGGCTGTGGATGTCCTTGGGGAAGGTCTGCACACATGACCACAATTCTCCCTGCTTGCCCTTGACATGAGGTGGACACAGATTGGAAATTATGATCCAGCATTTATATTTGGTCACTTTTAGGGACCAGGCTTATTCTAATATTTTCTTCCCTCCAACCCAACCTGACCTCCAAGTTTCTCTTTATTTTCTCTTAAAATTACATATACATGTACACCTGATATCTGTAAACTGATATGCTGTAATTTTCTCTCACAGAGCGTATGCATCTTCTTCAGGCTCCTGTCTTCATGTACGGGCACCTCGGGGAGTAATTATTTTCTCTTTACCCATTTAAGTTGCAGTAAACGCAAATGTTGTGTCAACATAGCTGTTCCCTTCAGCTCCTTTCCTTGTCATTCCTTTCCTTTTACCTTGCAGGCGTCTGAAGCTATTACTGGGCTTCTCCTCATGTTTGTTTGACTAGCATTGAGTTTCCCTCTGAGAGGTGTGTCCATCCCCAGTCAATGCAGGAAATGCCACTGCCTCATCTTCTTGGTGGACAGAGCAGTCATTTCCTTCCCATCTTACCAGTGCATTGGTTAGAAGAGATATCTCTCTTCTGGAAACATATCTCTCTGCTGTAGGTCTAGAGATACACTCCAAAAAAACCACTATTACAAAATAGAATCTAGATTAGATTGCCATTCAGAAAAAAAAAAAAAAAAAACCAGGGAATCCTCTGTTTTTTTTCTTATCTTCTTTTTTTTATAGGACATTAGCAGCTATGATGGGGCCAAAGAAGTGGGAAGGGCTGTGAAGGTGGGCCAAGCCAGCTGCATAAGAATGCCTGTGGGTGAAATGGCTGATAGGTGCCATTCCTGCCATGAGGAAGCCACAGTCCCACTGGATGGGCTCTGAGGAGGGAGGACCTTACGAAGCAAGGCAGGCAGGCCTGTGGAGCACTTAGACACCAAATGGGCATCGTTACTGCTCCACCTCTTGACCTTGGGGACCTGAGTCAATTGCTTGCTATCTCTAAGCCCCAATTTTCTCATCTGTAAAATAGCTATAATTATACTAATCTTACAGGGCTTTTGTGAGAATTAAATGAGCCAAGGTTTATGTGTACAAAACACTTAGCATAGTCCGGGTCCTTGGAAAATGCTTTTGGTCCTTGGAACAGCAGCTGGTCAGTGGTTACAACAAAGCCCAGGAAGTGTTGCTGGAGGGAGGGAGATCATAGGTGCAGTGTGCCCACCTGACTATGTTGTGGACAAAAGGGAGACTGCAGTTACTGGCATGCCCAAGCTTGAGGAATTCTAAGTATTTATGTCTAGACATGTCCTTCATTTCTTCTGTGAGTACCCAAAGTTTCCTTGCGTAATACCACCTCCGTCTATTGCATGGACCACAGAGCCCTTTCAGAGATGTCAAAGTGGGTGAGTGAATTCTACAACGACTTTTGAATCCTACACACATATTATTTTGTAACAGATATCTGGCCCCGGACCCTAGTACTGTTATTCAGAGCATGGTTATATTTGGATAATGTTGTGATCGACTCCAGCCCTTCCTCTCAGGAAGAAATAAAACTTAACTCCCATGGCAAAGGAGCTAAACATCAAGCTACCAGTTCCCAGGCTACATCTGTGGCTATGTATGTCTTGCTCCCCTGAGTGTTTTGAAGATGTCACCTTGCTTTAAAATGACAATGGCAATGATATGAGTGTTCTGGTCTCAGCAAGACATCATAAAACAACTTTCTAGACTGCTTCATCTTTCTCCCACCTTCCCAGCTCTTCCTGTTTACCTAATGTGAAGAGGGTGTACAGTCTTCAATGACTTCATCAAATTGCTCACCTTTGTCCATCTCATAAGAAATCAACTAAATTTGACAGACATCAACAGACTCTTCCAAGATCTCAGGCAAAATCTTGCTTTATATGATGTAAAACTGACCATGAGATGTTGCCTGACCTCAAGGAATTACCCAGAGAGTTTTGGGGTAGCTAGGTTTTCCAGGAAGAGACTCAGATGGAGATTCATATTTAGGGAAGTTAGTCTGAAAGTGCTGTGGGGATTCACATCTTGGGGGAGGGAAGACAAAAAAGGCCTGTCTGATTCTGGATCCTAGGGGAGCGCTAGAGCTGAAAAGGTCCCTTTGAATTGTCATCTGCTGTTGTTCATGGACTACCCTCAGACAGGACATGACTGTGTATGTGTATATAGGGGTCTATTCAGCAGCAGCAGACCCCAAATGGGACTGAGCTGACAGCTGCAGTCATACACAGTCCAACATGGCTCCCAATCCATGAGGGCATGTACATGAGTGATGTGGCATTTGCAGGAGATGCTCCCGTGGTCTTGTGGTCAGAGAAAAATCCCTAGGAAAGGCCTACAGAGGGGGTGTGCATCAAGGTATGCGTCGAGGTGCAGTGTCTAGCTGGGGATGTCAGGGCCTTATAAGCAGGTGCAGCATGTTTGGATGAGAGAGGATCATCTATCTGGTCAGCAAGTAGAGACGGGGGGCATTGAAAGAGAGAAAGAGGGAGGCTACTTAAAAAGCTAAACACTGATCTATCATTTGATCCAGCAATACCACACTTGGGGATATACCCAAAAGACTGTGACACAGGTTACTCCAGAGGCACTTGCACACCCATGTTTATTGCAGCGCTATTCACAATAGCCAACTTATGGAAACAGCCAAGATGCCCCACCACTGACGAATGGATCAAGAAAATGTGGTATCTATACACAATGGAATTTTATGCAGCCATGAAGAAGAACGAAATGTTATCATTCGCTGCTAAATGGATGGAATTGGAGAATATCATTCTGAGTGAGGTTAGCCTGGCCCAAAAGACCAAAAATCGTATGTTCTCCCTCATATGTGGACATTAGATCAAGGGCAAACACAACAATGGGATTGGACTTTGAGCACATGATAAAAGTGGGAGATATGAGGATAGGTAAGACACCTAAAAAATTAGTTAGCATTTGTTGCCCTCAATGCAGAGAAACTAAAGCAGATACCTTAAAAGCAACTGAGGCCAATAGGAAAAGGGGACCAGGAACTAGAGAAAAGGTGAGATCAAAAAGAATTAACCTAGAAGGTAACACCCACGCACAGGAAATTAATGTGAGTCAATGCCCTGTATAGCTATCCTTATCTCAACCAGCAAAAACCCTTGTTCCTTCCTATTATTGCTTATATTCTCTTCAACAAAATTAGAGATAAGGGCAAAATAGTTTCTGCCAGGTATTGAGGGGGTGGGGGGAGAGGGAGGGGGCAGAGTGGGTGGTAAGGGAGGGGGTGGGGGCAGGGGGGAGAAATGACCCAAGCTTTGTATGTACATATGAATAATAAAAAAAAAATTTTTAAATAAATAAATAAATAAATGTGAATTTAAAGCAAAAAGAAAAAAAGAGCAAGAGAGAAAGATAGCCATGGAGAGGAAGCTGAGACCACAATAGGGAGAGGTATGAGAAGATGGCTCAGGGCATAAGCTTAAGACTATGGTATGTCTGCAGACAAAGAACTAAGGAAGCAAGACTGAGCATTCTAGGCACCACTAACATGAGTCTGCAAAGGTGAAAGGTGGTGAGATCTGTGTCTTGGTGGTTCTTGAGGCCTAACTGAGAATACACCTGGAGAAACTAAGGCTGAATTGGAAAGACAGAAGATTGTGATGTGGCAGAGGGTCTCAAATGTCAGACCCAGTGCCATGGACTGTATTTGTCCCTAAAGGGAGCCTTGGAAGACTTTGGAACTGAAGGACTACAGGAAGGCATGGTCCCAAAGGCATTAGTGCAGTCACACTTGTCAAGATAAGACGATCAGAAGGCTGTAACTCTATCCAATTTGGGGTGAACAAACACTTCTTAAACCTTGACTGAATGTCAGAAAAGTATTAAAGAATGTGCCACAGAGTTTGGCCTTGAGAGAACATACAATTTTATAAAGTGTTTTCACTGTGTTGTCCTTATTCATGAAGAATTACGTACAAAATAAGTGTGAATTGCAGACACTTATTTCTAATTGGAAATGAATCCATTGTGCAGGCTGGTGAGATGGATGATCAGTGACTTTTGTTTTGGAGACTGTGCATGGTTTTTTTTCCACTTTGAGTCTGGAAGGAAACATGAAACCCAACAAGATGGAAAGTGGGATTTCCATTCATCTGTAGACCAGGGCAGTCAATTTCAATTACCATCATTAGCTGGAGCTAATGAATTAAATCATTAATTTAATTTACTGATTCATTGGCAATAAAAAGCATAACAATGTATGTTTGCCAAAATGATTTGCAACCTCAGTTAAAACAGTAATTCAGCAATTAAATACAAAGAAATTCCGTTAATTTGTATTGCTTTTACTTACCAAAGCAGTTAATTACCAAGGTGAATAATTAGTCAGAAATTGATACGAATCAGAGTATGAGCAGCAGTAAAAAAGATGCCCAAGAAAGGATATGACAAAGTCATCGCCAAAAGACAAATAGTTGATATTAATATTTAAGTAATCTATCTCACAGCAAAACAAAGTTTCTTGTACTGCTTATCTCATGGGGAAAGTAGAAAGAATAGCTGACAGCAGTCACTGAAAAGCATTGCATTATGCAATTTTCTATTTAAATATTTGAAAAAATAATAATAACCACTTGTTATGTTTAAAATCAATACTTTAAGACAGGAGAAAACTCTTGGTAGCGTTGAAGAAATCAAATGTATCATTTAAATCACTTTCAACGCTCGCACTTGATTGGCATAAGCCTCTGGCAGCAGAGGAGGGAAGTCAGTGCCTTGGTGTGCAGGCTGCCCTAGGGCCTTCTCCTTTTCCAGGACACTGGCTACCCAACCTCAGGAAACTGTAATAAGCTCTGGACATAATATGGAAACTCAGCCTGAGGAGGGACCACAAGCCAGCAAAGCAGGAGAGAAGGCAAACCTTATAAGAAAGACCCCCTTCTGGGGTTCAGAAAACTGTGATGCTGCTGGCTCAGGTGGAAGAGATGTGCACGTCTGTCCAGGTCAGGAAAACGGATAATGTAAAAAACTTCAAGTAAATAAAACAATTATTTGCACTAACCAACCCTGTGCAGTAGATATTTTTATTGGTCTAGTGTGACTTTCAGCATTCCTGCAAGGTGGAGACTTTCCCTATACCCAAGCTAAAGGTGAGGAATGAAGGCATGCAGGGGTAGTACCTGGCCGCTGAGAAGTGGGGCCGAGGAGCAAAGCCTTGCCAGTGGGGTTCTGAGCCCCAGAGCTGAAGGAGGACAATGTTTAAAGTGTATTAAGAACTTTACAACCCTGCAAACAGAGATTAAACAACTTCAAAGACAAATGGGAAAGATTTGAATAGTGCATGCAGGGAAGAGAAAGTCTAAATGATTCATAAACACATGAAAAGATCAAATTCACCAAAATCAGAGGAATGAAAATTAACATAAAAAGAACTAACATTTTACACACATCCAGTCTGAAGGAGTGAAGGGAAGAAGAGTGAACAAGAAAGCAGGGACATTTCTGGGGACCTGTGAAGTGCTATCTCCCTTGACCACAGCTCTCTCCCTGGCAAGTTCCCTCTTGAGAACCCATTTCACAGATGGGAGCATTGTCAGAGTCTCGCAAATACATAGGAACAAAGATACTGTAGTGAAGTTGGGAAAGCTCACTACACACAGGAGACTTGCTGAGCTCCTAGGTCACTTTAGGACATCCACGGCCTAGACTCCTGGGCTGTGACTCGGTAGAAGACTTTGGAAGCTATGGCCAATGGATTAGGATGAGCTCCACAGAGAACAAGTAGAAAGATTAGCTGCGGAAAGGCATGCAGAGTGCTTTTTTATTTCTGTAAATCCAGTAAAGGGTGCTTTGGATGTATGTGGGAGCCTATAAGAATGCACAGAATATTGCAACATGGTGTGGTTAGCGAGAAGCCATCCCTGAGGTAGAGGGCAGGGTAGGGAAGAAATGAAGAGGAAGAGGCAAGGGGAAGACTGTGTTAGAATTAGCATCGAAGTATAATTCAATTCATGAAAACTAAACCTGGTTGTTCATAAAGAAATTTGAAAGAGAGGTAGTAACGGATCCATACCTATTCCGCACTCTGTTCACCAAACAGAATGGAAAATGGAAGAAAACAAGGCACAGACTAATGTGTGTACAGTACTACTGTACCTTATTTTGGCAACAAAGAACACCCTCCCCATGTGTGTGCTGACCCACGCCTGTGGAAGATGGCTGCTGACAGTGGGGTTGGTGAGCCCAGAAGGAGGCCTTGGCAGGCCTCAGGGAGAAGGCCAGATCTTTCTTCATGCATTGTCATCTTTTTCACTTGGGAATATCCAAACATGTCCTTTTTCCAACTCCAAAAATGATAAAGTCACATTTTAAAAGAGAAAGGTCAAGACTCATACTTCAAAGCAATAACCATTGTGATTCCCACTAAAAAGCAAACCTCTTTTCCCTTAAGCAAATGTCTCCTGTTGTCTTGGATAACCCTAGACAGGATTCACCCAACCTCACTTCAATGCAATAACTTATCCATTTTTCTTTTTCCTTTTTATTCATGTATTCCAAACTTCAGATCTTCCTCTTCCTGCCACATGGGAAACTGGAGATGCCCTAAGTATTAAACTCTGGACACCCTCGAATAGACCAACCCCAGAGAGGGACACGGCAGAACAAGAGCCCCATTGTCCTAGGCCTCTCGAATATGCCTGTTGCTCAAGACCAAAGCTCACAAGAGGAACATTGCTCTCTCTCCTGGTGTGACCACAGAGGAGAAGGGTGACAGGTCTCTCCCTCATGTGGTACACATGGATGCCCCTTCCAAGTCACCACAATTGGCAATGTGAGTTGTATTTTCTTGCTTTTCTGTTTGCAGTCTTCAGCTCTAAAAACAAGCCCACACACAATCTTTCAAGCTCAGTCATTGATTTTCAGTCTGAATATTAAATCTGTATTGAAGAAGAAATTGAGCTAGTTAACAAGGGGTCTCCCCCTCCTCTCTTGGTTGACTGGAATAATAAGGACCCCATAAATTTATCTGAAGGAATGTAAGTCAGCATATGATAGAGACACCTTGCACACTCATTTATTGCAGCACTATTCACAATAGCCAAGCTGTGGAATCAGCCTGGGTGCATGTCAATGGATGAATGGATGAAGCAGATGTGGCACATGTACACAACGGAGTATTATTCAGCCATAAAGAAGAATGAAGCTATGCCGTTTGTTGGAAAATGAAAGGAGCTGGAGATCATCACGTTAAACAAATTAGCCATGCTCTGAAAGACAAATCCAGCACGTGTTAACTATGTGCAGGATCTAAGACCTAAAAACAAAACAGAACACAAGAAGGACGTGAATGCATGGGGTACTGTTTGGGGAGGAACAGCAGACGGTAGAAGGAGAGGCTGGGGGGTGAATAGGATTGAAGTACATTATATGCGTGTATGAAACCTCACAATGACACTCCGTTATACAATTTAAAATACGTATGTGAGAAAAATAATATATGCTCCATAGCACCCTACTTTCTGCTTATGCTGCCAGCGAGGCTCACCTGAACTCTGCCAATCTCGTGTTCCATGCATGGAGGGTTAGGAGGAAGGTCACAGGCTACAGTCACTGAATGCACCAATAAGCATGGAGTGTTTTCTTCAGTGATTAAAAAAAAGCCAAAAATGTAAAAGACCACCTCAGATTTGGAAACCTAGATTTTCTTTTCTTTTCACTTGCCCTGGGTAGTTCTGCACATCACTAATACACAGAGTCACTGATCAAAAGTGAACACAAGCGCAAATTCACTCCCTACCCCAATGTCAGCCTTGAATTCCGACGTCATAGCTGTCTCTTCCTGAGCTGCTGATGGGAATGTTGAACGAAATACACCCAGCAGACTGAAGAAGACTGCTTGCATCTGCCCACAGTGGCTTTCTGTGACAGAGCAGAAGCCCCACCCCTATCCTATCATGTTGACAGGCAGTCAACATGAGTTAGGGAGCTGTATTAATCCCTGCAGAGGGCGAGGCAGAGGTCCCGACTCTCATGCAGCAGGATGAGGAAGCCTGTGTCCCCACCAACTGTTTTGCATCTCGTACATAGTGTTGCCTCTGAACACAGCTTTGGGGGTTTTCCCACTCTCAAAGCCACTGGGATCTCTGCTTGTGAGATAAAGGAGGAAGGTAGCTGTCTTCAGCTTTCCTTTTGCTCCCCATGGGGGACTCTGTGATTTGCATTTTAGATGTAAAGTCATGTAAATCAGCACTTATTTTCAGATGAAATCCCACCATTGAGACAATCTGGAGTCATTCTCTAATGTGGTGAACATTTGATCCCCATATAATTTCTGAGGATGTGGAGTAAGCTTGCAATGTAGGGTGGCTTTGGACTGATTGGCACAAAAGACTGTTGACCCTTATTTTGTCACAAGGATGAGAAAATCTAATTACAGCACCTTTTTAGCATCTGAGACAAAGGCAGACTGAATGCCAGCTCAGTCAACTGGCTGCAGTGGGGATCATCCAGGACCATCCCCCGGGGTCAGTGACCCTCTCTTTAGCTGAGAGTGCAGAGAAAGCCCCTTCCCTGACCAGTTCACTGCCAGCCAAGGCCTCTGTTTTCAGTAGTTAAAAGAATGCCTAAAAATCCACCCACACAGCCATTTCTCACAGACAGACCTTACACCTAGCTGAATTCCTGTGAACAGGGGATATGCCATTCTGATGGTCACATCTTTATAAGTAAGAAACACCTGGCAGAAGACATGAAGAAGGAAGAAGCTGCCACACCTTGGCCATTGAAAAACAAATGCTGATGAAACTCAGCGGATTGAAGCTCTTAAGAAAAGCAAAGAAAGAGTTGGGCATGGTGGCACACATCTATAATCCCAACACTGAGGAGGCAGAGACCAGAGGATCCCGAGTTCAAGGCCAGCCTGGGCTACAAAACCAAATCCTGCCTCAAGAGGTCAAAAAACAAGGAAGCGAGGAAGGGAGGAAGGGAGGGAGAGAGGGAGGAGGGTTCTGAAAGCTAATGAGTATGTAGTTAACATGCCAACTTTAGTACATGAAATACCATTACATAGGTTGAGATAGACTTCAGGAAAGTCACTAAGCCTGAAATAAAACCGTGTGCCATTAGGAGAAAGTAGTCCATAGGGACTCAGTATAAAGAAACCCACGTGGGCTTTTGTAAGGGATGTGTGGGGGGAACCTCCTGAACACGGCACAGGGGGACAGAGGAGTCACCTGTTGTTGTTTGGAGGTTCCCTCTAAAGCCCATGTTGAAATTTAATTGTCATTGGGAGTCGAGTCACCAGGCCCAGGAGGATGGACACAGAGGAGACTTAAGCAAAAACAGGCTTATTAATGCAAAGCAAAAGTGCACTGTCCAGAAGGGGGTTGGACAGGCCCTGGCGGTCACCAGATCTCAAGCTTTAACTGGGGTCAGTGGACATAGGGGGGCGCCAATCTTGGAAAACTGAGATGATGTATCATTAACTTCTAGAAACAGGGTATGCATCACAGCTGTTTCCAGAAGTCAGGTGGAGCAGTTCATGGCCTTGGAGGGTCAAACTGGGGCTGTCATTTTTGTAGGTTGTGGGGGCTGCAGGTCAGTATGACCCTGCTTTATGCATAAGTCATTCTGCTAATGTCAGCAGTCCAGGGTGTGAGTCCTTATCAACATCCATGTCGCTGTTCTCAGCCATTGGGGTTCCTCACTCCCTGCCTAACTCCCACATCAGCACAAGTCGTTGAACATCTGGGGGTGATTGGGTTATGGGAGCACCTGAGCGAGGTGGTTGCAACAGGGCACAGTTCTCTCCTATTACGCCATGTGTCACCTTCTGCCATGTTACGTCACACAAGATATGGCTCCCTGATCTTGATCTTCCCAGCCTCCACAACTGCAAGGCAAATAAGCTTCAATTGTTTATAAATTACCCAGTCCGTGGTATTCTGCGATAGCAGCAGAAGCAGACTACGACATGGTGTGAGGAAGGATGGACAGAGAGACTTACGCATTGTGAACGGAATGAATAAACACCCAGACTCCCAGCTCCCAGTCAGACCACAAGAAATAACTGAAATGATGGTGAAAAAAACCTGAGGCTTTTGTGTGATATGACTCAAAATCTGTTCAAAACAAAACCACCTTAAAAATGTGAATGACTGGTTCTTGCTGTTATTTTTTTCTCTTTTCTTCTGTATTAAATGATTCAGAAATAAAAATAACTTGGAATGGAAGGCTTGCTGTGTGGTTCTGTGTCAGGGTCTCTGCTGACTCCCTGGGTGTGGCAATAACTATTGAGAGTCTGCAGCCCCCGGCCCTGGCCCTGAGGCCCAGAGTCAGACAGGCAGACTGCAGGGAGCAGGTGGAGGCTCAATTAGCAGGAAGGGCTGCTCATTAGTGGACTGGGCTGGGGGTGGGTAGGGTGGTCTGCTGGATCGCTGTGTAGCTAAGGAGCCCAGCCAGCAGCTCCTTCAGAGGAGGGAGAAGGAGAATTGGCGTTGGTCTGCATTGAAAGCAAACAGAAAGTCTTTAGCTGAATCTTCCGCTCACTTCCATCCATGAGAGGCCAATAAATAGGAGAGCCCACAAACTGAGAGAAAGGGGCGACTTGGGGAGGGAGGTGTCTGCACAGAGCACCGACTATGATTTAGGCTTAAAAAAATTGTGACTATGAGGAAGAGATGGAATGATTTATCCCGATGTTGGAACAGACATTTTCAAGAATAAAAGGAGCTGCTATGCTGAGGACGGTGACCAGCTGTCCCTCTTCCCAGTGATGCTGGAACAAAAGGAAGTGAACTCACAGATCAGCAGGAGGCATGGGGTGTGGATTGAAAGGGAGGAGGAGGACGAGGACATCCCAGTTATATGAGATCTGGGGAGGGGTCTCAGCATGAGCTTGCAACATATCCCCGCCCGACCCCAGGAGATCTTACGTTCGTTCCTAATAAAAGAGGGAGGCACCTTCCCTGGGCCACCTTGGGAAGCTGTGTGAGCCGGAGGGCAAGACACCCCCCTGGGTGGACCCTGCCTCTGGAATGGTTGTCACAGATGCAAGCCGAGGGAGAGCCTGCCAGGCTGAATCAGCTGTGCAGAGTGCAGACCTCCTCTCCCCAGTGCAGCCGGAGCCCTGTGGCACTCTGCCATGTTCCCCTGGGTTTCTACCTCTTCCCTGCTCCAAGCCTCAGACAAACTCCATTGTCCAGGCACAGCTTCCAAGTAACTCTGTAGTGGAGAGAGATGGAGCACAGCCCTTTTCCAGAACCATTTCTGAAGTAGTACATACAGTCCTCAGAAATTAGAAGTTGTAGTACTGACTATTCTAAGGATGGCTTCTCTAATATCTGGAGAATGGGACCTGTGTGGATTCAGTTCCTATAACCCTGTAAAGGGAATTCGTCCTGGGCTCTCAACACCTGCCACTTCTGATGGCACTTTTTCTTGTCCTAATATTTCCTGTTTTGGAGCAATCAAGGGGAAGATGAAATTTACTTTTTGAGCCTTTGCTGAGGATGGGCAGAGAGTAAATACAGTCACCTACTGTTTTTCTCCTCTAATCCTTCTATTAATCTAGCTCACTTCTTCTCTCATTTCATACGCAGGCATCCCTCATATGGCCAGACCTGCTCGGTGATTAATCTTCTCAGCATCTATTAGGCATGGTCATGCTTGCTTAGCGGAGGAGCTGGGAACAATCAATAGATTAATCACTAAGTCCTGTGTAATTAGATAGTAGAAGCAACGCCCCAGCTGACCACGTGCCTCCTCCACTTGAGATTATTTTGCTTGTTTGTTTCAATGGAAAAATTGTGAGGTGCAGGACAGTGAACGACTGGGAAGAGGTGACACACGAGGATGCTAGGACCAGGCTGACCGTCTCTTCTTTGGTCCAGGACCCTAAAAATGATGGCCCACTCCTGCCTCAACATCTTAGAGATGTTGTGAGCACTTACCAAATTTATTTGGGAAAAATGATTCAGTCAATTATTTGAATTTTCAATTCACCTTTCATTAAATTCATCACATGAAAGCATCTATTTTCATGGTTTTTAGTATACTCAGAACGTTGTACGACTAAAACAACTGGTTTAAGTCCAGGAAATTTTCATCATTCCAAGAAGAAATAATTTACATATTAGCAGCGACTCCACAATTCTCCTGATCACTTTCTGTCGTTATGAATTTCCCTATTACGGATGCCTTATTTAAATGAAATCATACAAAACAGTGCTTGGTGACTGGCTTCTTTCACTTAGCATCATGTTTTCTGGGTCATCTATGCTGTAGTAACATATCAGTGCTGAATAATAGTCCCCGTGTGAATACATAGTGCTTACCCATTCATCACTGATGGGCGTTTGGGTTAGTGCTACTTTGACCTTTATGGGTAACAGTGCTTTGATCGTATGTGTGTAAGTTTTTGTGTGAACTTATTTTAATTTTCTTAGGTATATACTTATGGATGGAATTGCCAGGTTACACGGTAATTCTATGTTCAACTTCAGAGAACCTGCCACCTGTTTTCCACAGGGGGTACAGCATTTTACACTCTCACCAGCAATTATTAGGATTATGGATTTTGCACATCCTGGCTGATGCTTGTTATTTTCTCCACCTAAGTGGTGTCAGGTGGTGTCTTATTGTGGTTTTGATTTACAGTTTCATTGGGCATCATTTTGTGTATTTGTTGGCCATTCTTCAGAGAAATGTCTGCTCAACTCTTTTGCCTGTATTTTATCTTGTCTTTTTTATTATTGAATTCTAAGTCTTATTTATATGTAGCCTGACTCTAAGATCTGTACTAGGTATATGATTTCCAAATATTTCTCCACTCTAGTCTGTCTTTTCACTTCCTCTATAGCATCCTTTGATGAACAAGAGTTTTAATTTTGATGAAAGCTTTGGTCAACTTTTTCTAAAAGGCTTAGGTCAGTGTTTTTCAACGTGTTTTCATTATTACCCCCTAAGGAGAAAATTTTCATTAATTTAGTGAGTTAAATGTTAAAGAATAGATCTTGTTGATTAATATTGAGCTTTTTTTTTGTGGTACTGGGGATCGAACAACATTGAGCTTTGAAGAGCCACAAACCATTGTTTATATATACATATGTATTACCCCGTGGGGAATTCTTGCCCTCTTGCTTCTATTGGAGAATGTGTGAGTTAGTTCCCAGCTTTAAGCGTGACCCAAGCCATGCTTTGTGTGAGTTAGTCTGCTCATGTGCCCAAGGCCACTGTTCTGACCGTGAGCCACAATCATGGTTCGCTTGGCCTCTTTTCTCCATTAAAACTTTACTAATGGAAGCAGACTTAGCTGATGGCTTTGTTCTCCCCACCCACTGTGGACTTCTTACTTCCTGGCACCTTGCATGTCTCTGGCCATCCCTGGCACACCCTTCTGCTCACATAGTTCACCACTTGACTGTCCAGTATGGGCTGATGTAGCTGTGTCTCCATCTGCCATCCTTCCCTGATTTTATTTTCATATAATTTTCTTCATTGGCACTGGACACACACTGGAATAGCGATATAAAATCTTAACTCTTCTATCGTGGTTCTCTGGTGCTATTCTATGCGGCACTTGGTGTGGACTTAATACTTACTGGCTCTCAAAAATTGTCTTCCTTAGCAAGTCTCCAGTGTGCTAGAGTCTGCCGTGATCTGTGCCTTCCTACAACACTTACAGAACCGTTTTGAAATTGTTTGAGGCCTTGTCCTGGTCCTTCCAGAGCAAGGTTATAGAAATTTCAGACAATTAAAAAAAATGTCTTGTTTGTCAAAAGAAATGATGCCGGTGCTTTGTTAGTGTTGTTTTCATCTTTTTCTTTTGTGTTGAGTGTGATTGGGCATTGCATGAAGCATTCATGAGGTCAGGGTTAGCTGTCTGTACAGCCATCCTGGTGCAGTTGAAGCAGATAGATACAGTAGTGACAAAGGTTTCAAACACCTGGGATAGGTCTCCTATAGGCACCTAGATCAGATAAGCATGAAGGGCTCTTTAAAGCTGTTGGAAAGCACTCTGGTCTAGGGCCAGGTGGCTTAGGAAGGGGAAATGGAGGTCAGGAGCAATCTTCTGACCCATCCTCAGACATGAGAGTCATCAGAAAGCTGAGAGCAGGAAGTCAGGTGAGTGATGGAGAGCCATGGGGACTACAAGGTGGTGGGGAAACCGTGTAAGACAGGTTAAGAAGCAATGATCCAATAAGAAGCTATGAACAGAAGCCTGGTAATTGTTTTTATTGGGAAGTGGCCCAAAGGGGTTTTTTGGTACAGCCTGCTTCAAATGACTACATGACAAGAAGTCAGGGGTCAATGAACATCATTGGGATGAATCTTGGGACACTGAATCTGTTGCCATTGGGATCCTGGAGAAGAAGGTGCTATACTCCATACCATTTTGATATTCTTCCTCAGAAATTGAGAGAAGTCTGTGGCTGCCTACAAACTCTGGACTGTGTGATCTTGTGTTACATAGAGTTATAAAGTAACTTGTGTTGATAATTACACAGTTTCAGTGTTCCTCTGATCTCTCCCAGAATGCCTATGGGTCACTCTGTGACATTTGTCCTGTGGAAATTGGTCCAAGGAGCCATGGGGTTGGGGGATATTTAAGGGGTCAGGTTTATAGGACCTGCACATATACTGGCTTCTTTTATCTTCCTCGGAAGTGACAGGCTGTCTCTCTCTCTCCTTTTCTCTTTCTCTCCTTCCTCTCTTTAGCAACTTTCATTGTTGAGTGTCATACTTGCTCTATTTCCCATCTTTTATCATGTAGGAAGAGGATGGATGATCATGTTGGTAGGGAAGAGACTTGGAATTGGTCTTTCTCTTATTTTGCAACCCAGGAACACTGGCTTTTCTTATTGCTAAAGCCCAGTTAGTGGCTGCAGTGTCAGGGTAATAAAACAGAAACTGGAGTAAGAAAGGGTCCCATGATTCTGCTCAATGCCCACTACCATGGGCATGGGACAGCCCCATTCAGTGGGAATCAGGTCTGGTGCATCTTTTCTTCTCAGCTGGGGGAAACAGGCCATTGGTCCCTTAAGCCACCTTCCAAGGTTAGGCAGGCCGGGAACAGTTCTGACAAATCCAGAGTTCCAAGGAAACATTGGTTTCCTCTTGGAGACTCTACAGCAGCTGGCAGGTGAGTCTAGATTCCTGGAAAAGGGGTAGATTTGTGCAACATACAGTGACTTTCCAATGGAACAAATGGGGAGCCCCTTTCTACCTCTGTGAAACAGGCATTCTGGATCTTCTGCCTCCTAAAGGACCATTCTTTACTTGGGACCAGTGAAAAGTTGGCCTAGGGCAGTCATGTGGGGTTTCTCTATGAAGAACCCTGGAAACCTCAATACCTGCAGAAGAATCTTGAGCTATTCTGGGTGGCCGAAGAGTTTGGGAATCTTCCTTCCTCAATACCCAGAGGCCTCCAAGATGACTGGGCTCCCATCCCTAACAGGAGAGTCTAACGCCTGAAACCAATCCAGATGTGCACTGACTTCTAGAAAGCAACGAAGATACTTGGGTGCCCTTCCCCTGGGAGTGGGTAAGGGAACCTCCAGCATGTAAGAATCCTGATTTCTATACTTATTTTTGCTCTTTGGGTAAAATATACTTTCAGGTGAATTGACCTCCTGGATGAACTGGAAGATACCTAGGTGATACACCGAGTTGTATCCAGATTGGAACTAGCAGCCGTAATGGGTTTCCAGAGAATCCATGACTTCCTATTTGCCTATGATCTCCCTACCCTGATTCCTTAGAAAACTAACCATGTGCAGCCCAGGCAGCATGTCATTGCACAGCCTGCCTACTGCAGGAAGCAGTTTATTTCGGGAGAAGGAACAGAGAGGTTGAGATGAGATGTAGGGTGTAGTTTCAGCTCGTTTTCCACGTCTTCGTCTTCTTTTGTTGGTTATACCACATGTTCTATTTCCTTACTGTAAAAGTACATATTATCCCCTACCAAAAATGACTGTAAGAATAATGGTCTCACAAACCATTGCAATTCACAATTTCTTGGGCTTTGTAGTAATTTCTTTGGTAACAAATATCTCAGTTATGGAGTTCTCTGCCCACATTGGGAGGAAGTTTAGTTTTCTTAGTTTCTAGAAGCCTTTAATTATCTTGGCAGCAGACATGTGCTCATGAGTGAGGTGGACATGCAAAAGACACAGAAACTTGGAGTAAGTGTGCTTATAAGTGGACACTCTTAATCATCTGAATCTGTGTCGAACATGATGCTCAGAGGAACTGACAACATGTCTACTTTTCCTTAATTACTTACCATCCATTATGTGGAAAGTCCCTTGTACAGTACCGCAAGGACTATAAAGTAACATGGCCCAGTATCTCTGCCCACAGCTCCCCTTCTAGTGAGCTGGGATTAAAATATACACATGGGAACTACATCCAAATCACTAAAACCAGACCATCCTGTCAGCAATGATGGAATAGTTTAGCATTTCAGGGGAGGGCAGCAATCTGTTAAGACTGGTGGCAACACAGACCACTTACGTTGTTGAGGTACATGTCAGGGGGCAGACAGACTCCCCCAAAAGGAGCTTGTGCTTGCTCTAGGAAGTGACTGCTCTTGACAGCCTCTTTAAATGGAAGAGATGGAAGTAGACTTAGCCATATAAAGGAAATTTCCCAAGGGCTGGTGATTAATTGGCCGTGGAGGAAGGTGAGAAAAGAGGAAAGAACCAAAGATGACTTTGAGTTTTATGTCACATGAATAGGAAATGATTGGTTGTGAAGGTAGGAGGAGGGACTGCCTTGGGAGTGACTCCTTGACAAGTTCTAGGAGCTAACAATCCCATAAGCAGAGGAAGAGGGTGTGTGCTGAGAGACAATCAGGTCTAGGCATGAGGTGACCCAAAAATTCACTTGTATGCAGGGGACAGGAAAAGCCAAAGAGTGGCTGAGGTCACAGAGGGGAGGAGGGTGAAGAATCACATCTTAGGACAAGTTTGTTCTCCAGAGGCAACGGGCTCTCAGGTTCGAGCTCATCTCATGAGCACTTTCTATTCAACATTTTTAACAAATTCATCAGTTCCCACCTGTACTCCCCTTTCTCCTCATCCTCCGTTCCCTTTCCCCATTTGTGGTACCGGCAGCAATCAGCTAAGCCAGCAAACAAAGACCTGGGGAACAGCCAGACCCCATTCCTTTGTCTTTGCCGTGTTCTTCAGTAAATATAAGTGCTTAAATTTAATGTAGTCGAACCTAATGATCAGGGCATCTTCTGTCTTGTTAAAGACATCCTGCTCTTCCCCAGGTGAAGATGTGCAATTATCTATGTGCTTTATGGGTTCCCTTTTAAATTTATGATATTAATCCACTTAAAGATAAGTTATTATATAGCATTAACGTAAAGCTCTGATGCTGTGTATACTATTCAACATGGATACCTATTTATCCTAGAAGCATCGATGAACAGAACATAATTTTCTTATTGGTCTTAAGTAGGCTTATGTTGAGTCTATACATGTACAGACTTATTTCTAGAACCGATTTCTTCTATCTACTCTTTTAGTCTCTCCATAAACCAGTGGTAGACTGCCTGGTCACAATTACTTGTAATAATGCTTCAGATATCATAAACAGGGTTTCCACTCATAATTCTGCTTCAAGTATAACATGGATATTCAAATCTCTTTACATCCCTTATTAGTCAGCTTTCCGTAACTATAGTGAAATACCTGAGGTAATTAACTTATAAAGAGAAAAATGTTCTTGTGGCTTTCAGTTTTGGAGGTTCTAATTCATGATGGGGGTGGTTGTGGTTTGGGGCTTTGATGAGGCAGCATATCAAGGCAGAAGTGAGAGGCAGAGCAAAAAACTCATCTCATGACCAGAAAGCAAATAGAGAAACAGCTCCACACTCCCTGTTAGGGTCTGAATCTGAAGCATTCCCCAGAGGTTCATGTGCTGACCAGCAGATGGTGCTATTTTGGGAGATTCTGGAAACTAGGAGGTGGAGACTAGCTGGAGGAAAGAGGTCACTGGACTCAGGTTGTTAGGGGTGATTTCTCTTAGCCCCTTTCTGTCTCACTCTCTGCCGTAAGCTCCCTTCGCCGTGATGTTCTGCCCAAGCACATGGGGCAAGCAACCGTGAACTGAACCCTCTGAAACTGAACTAAAATAAATCGCCCTCCCCCCAAGTTGTTTCTATCAGATTTGTAAAAACAATGAGAAAGGTAACTAATACACTCCCCTTACAGGGGATGTACCCAATGACCTAAATATCTTCCACTTGGCCCCAGCTCCTAAAGATTCCACCACCTGCCAATAGTAATCCTCTACAGACCAAGCCTGGGCCTTGCGGGACATATAACATACAAACTGTAGCAACATAAATTTTCTATAAACACTTATGAAACATTTACGTGTCTTTTTTTCCTGTTTAAAAATTCATATCTCCCAGATCATATCATCTCCTTTTCTAGTTCTTACACTTTTTACTTTTGCTGTATCATATGACTGGACATCCCAATGTAATGTCGAGAGAAATTTGTGTTATAAGGCATTCTTGGTTTCTTCCTCATCTTAAAAGAAGATTTTTACCCATTTAAATGATGCTTGGTATTGATTTTCTTATAGATACTCCATCAGACTTAGGAAGACACCTCTATTCCTAGTTCATTCGGCCATTTATAATTTTTATCATGAAAATTTTCAGCGAATGCTATTTCCTTTATTTTTTTCTCTTAGTACTTTGCATTCATTGATTAAGTCTCTGATGTCAATCCAACTTTCCACTGCGAAGCTAGACTTGCGATATTAAGTACTCACGACATGACATACTTTTTGCTTAGCTCTGTATTAAGAAGATTTTTATTTACATTTAATGCAGTTGCCAATGTATTTGAGTTTATATGTATCCTCTTTCTGTCTTTTATTTACTCCAGTCCGTTCTGTGTCTTATTCTTTTTTGACCTTTTCTTTTTACATTAACAGTATTTTTAGAACTATTTCCCCTCTTCATTGGCTTAAAAATTATATGTACTTCTTCTGTTTTATACTTTCTCTAGAACTTGTAACATGGCTGCTTACCGTTTCTGAAGCAATTCAATACTTTTATCTCTTTTTAAACAATGGAAGAAATTTGTAACACTGGAAAGAATTTTATCCTCTCTTGCCTTATTCACTATTATTGGTGTTTTAAATTATTTGTTTGTTTTGATCCTCAAAGGACAATTTAATTTTAATATTGTAGATTTAATTTAAATTTATGCATATATTTCTCACTTTCTTTGCTATTTTTTCCTCTTGCATGTCAAATGCTCAATGTGAGATGGCTTTCTTTCTGTCTGTCTCATATCCTTGTGTGTGTGTGTGTGTGTGTGTGTGTGTGTGTGTGTGAGTGTGTTTATATTTTCCCTGGTTGCTTTTAGGATTTTTACCTTCCTTTGAGTTTTTTTAGCTTCCTTCCTTCCTTTCTTTCTCCCTCCCTCCCTCCTCTTGTCCCTTTTCTCTCTTTCTCTTTTTCTTTCTTTCTCTCTCTTTCTTTCTTTTGTCCTTCCTTCCTTTCTCTTCCTTCCTCTCTCTCTCCCTCTCCCCCCTAGGGATTGAACCGAAGAGGGTGAATTTATTATTATTTTCCTTCTTGAAATGGATCTTATGACAAAATACCTTGGGAGATTAGGGAGTTGAGAGAGATGGCATTACAAAGAAAGAAGCAGCCAGGCTGAGGAAGTGTGGGTGGAGAGGTAAGGAGTGGAGGCTTGCCATTGGGACCAGTTGCTTAGAAGGTGAGCAGTGAAACAAAATACAAAATGCAGAGTTGGTTGGTCATATCTACATTGAACTTGGAGGCTGCATGGAGTGTAGCACACCACTTTTCTTTTAATACCTCACTGATTCCTAATTCAAAGGCTTAAAAAGGGGAAACCGGAAGCATGGTGTTTCTAACGTTTATTCTTGTAGTCCATAATGAAGGTGAGAACTCTGAAGAATAAGCTCTAACCATGAGACCACACTTGTAGTCTGAGCTTCTTCTAAAATTAAAACTTATGTTGACTTTTCAGCTTTGCACACATTTTCAAGTTATTATAAAAAAGAGATCAAACAAATGTAGTTAATTTTCTTCACTGGATGGACCATAATGTATGAAATGCAGTCACCTTAAAACTCTTACAATTGTTAAGTCTTTTTGAATCATTTTTAGGAGAACATGAATAACGAAAAGTGAGTTTCATTATTCAGAAACTTAATGGCCTATTAATTAATTATGCTTAAAGACATCCTGCTGAGTGAAGTACAGTGCCCATCGATTTCTAGGATGTACATGAGGCAGTGGAAGTGTATCCACGGGGAGCGATTTTAATACATCAATGAGTACAGCTCTCCCTGTTGAAGCCAATGTGTATCGCTTTCTGCTGTATTGGTATTCCGACATGGGTGCATTAGTCCGAGCTCTGGTAGTGAACTTCTGCTATAGTCTGAACTTATGTGTCTCCTCTAAAATTCAGGAGTTGCTCATCAGATAGTTTTTTGTTTGTTTTCTGTGCTGGGGACTTGTGAGGCAAGCACTTTCCTGCAGAGCAAGTCCTAAACACCAATGGGATAGTTTCAAGAGGTGGGCCTCTAGGAGGTGATCAGGCCAGGAGGACACTTCCCTTTTTCATGAATGGGATTAGGTGTCCTTATAAGTGACTTGATGGATAGAGTCCATCCTCCTCACCTTCTGGTTTCTACTCTGTAAGGATGCAGCATTTCCCCTCTGGAGGACACAGGAAGAAGTCTGCAACAGATACCATGTGCCAATGCATTGATCTTGGACTTCTTTCCCCAGAAAGGTCAAAAAATAAGTATCTATTCTTTATAAATTACCCAGTCTCAGCTATTTTGCTTTAGGTACAAATGGACAAAGGCAACACTCTTCCTATTTAGTACAGCAGGAGCAAGAGGTTCAATGAGATTTTTCATCTGTCAAGCATCTGCTTGTCAACTCTCCTTATCTGCTGATTCTACCACATTTCCCAGGACACTGAGATCAAGATGCACAGAAGCCACTAGCTCTCAGAGAGTCCAAGGTTCTGAAACCTCATTTTCCAGCTCTGAAAAGCAGCAGTGTGACCTTTTCAGCCCATAGACTCCAAGGCTAGCTTATCTAGCCAGCTTTGTACCATCCATTTTCCTCTTCTTCCTTGTGTTGACCTCTTTCCCCTAATACTGCATGTGCTGTTGGAGAGTATGTCAATCCTAGTTCCTTAATATTGGACTAAGAAGGGAGATTCATAGATGCAAACCTACCAGAAGAGACACTTTAAGGCCTTCTATTCAAAAGTGTCTTCACAGTGTCAGCCACAATCACAGCTCACAGCTGCCATAAGTGTGCCTCTGTGTGTGTGCCTGTACCTAAGTGTGCTGTGTTGTTTCGTAGTCCAGCTGTTGATCCACATGAAATCAGTCTTTCATTCTCACTTGAACCTCTTTTAGACTAAAACAAGCAAATAAGACAAAACATGTCAAAACAACACCAGCCTGGAGTTAGATACTCAGGATTCATTCCTGAAAATTAATAACAATGATAGATCTATCCAAACCTCACAAGAGGCTCAGAGGATTTGGTGCAACAAGGCAGAAATAAAGAGCTCAGGACCAGCTTAATCCTGGCCTTTCTCCTGATCGGTTGGGTAATTTGGCCCAATCTTTTTACCACACATAGCTCGGGGTGGTTCTCAGATCATGCAATGTCCAGACCTTGTCTTACACGTGCCAACCATGTTATCTATGAGAAGTGCTCTTACCAGCTAGAAAACGATGACATCTGGCACAGATGGTCTCTGAATTTCCTACTGGTGCTTATGAATCATGACTCTAACCCTGCTGAGTCAGGACTCAACTCTAAATACTTGTCAATGAAAATATCTGTATTTTCAGGCAAAAATTTTCCTTTGCTATCTCACAGTGAGACATGACCATGCTATCCAAAGGCCCCCTCTATTTGGGATATTGTTCATCCAGGAGCCCAAGTAGCCACTTCACTGAGCTGAGATGAGGAATCTGTTTGTTAAGTCTCTACTGTATGCTTGACAGATGCCTGCTGTCTTGTGGAATCCTGATAAAAGCCACTCTCGGGATGTCACAATCAAACTCTCTTCTGTTTTGCAGATGGCAATAGCTGAGGGAGGTTTCACAGGTAGAAAGTAATGAAACAAGAGTTTGAGTCCTGTTCTGCCTAGTTCCAGAGCCTCTGTTTCCTGTTTGCAACTGTGCTCTGGGTAACGAGTCAGGGCCACAGGTGAGAAGAAGGCAGCAGTAGCAGCCTGGAGTTAGGGCCCCAGAGCCCACTGAGGTGGCCTGATGTTATTGCATGACTTGCTGATGTATAGTGTTTATGTCCTGGGCTAGAAACTAGAAGGGACTCTACATTCTCAAAGTGAAGACCAAGGGTCACTGTATTCAGATGACTGGAAATCAAAGAAAGGGTTCTCCTCCCTACCTGCCTCAGTTGCTGTGTCTCCTGTGGACTGAACGTCTGTTTCTCCCCAAAGTTCATATGTTGATGCCCCAACCCCAATGTGATGGCCTTAGGAGGTGGGGCCTTTGAGAGGTGATTAAGGTAACAAAGATGGGGCCCTCATGGATGGGATTAGTGCCCATTGTGCTTTGAGTCTGGTTTGTTCCCACCTAAACTCACATTGAAGTTTAATTCTTTAGTGTGGCAGTGTTAGGAGGTAGGACCTAGTAGAGGTGTGGTCTTTTTCATGGGTTTCTCATGGAGTGAGTTCTTGCTCTGGTCGGTCTGGATGAAGTACTCTGGAACTGGTCGTTATAATGTTAGTCCACCTCTTATGTTCTGAGTCTTTCACACACATCTTCTTGCCCTTCTGCTTTCTGCCATGACTTGACAAAACACGAGTATCTCAAGAGATGTGACCATGAACTCCTCAGCCACCAGACCTAGGACCTACATCATCTCTTTTCTTTATAAATTTCTCAGTCACATGTATTCTATTATAGCAACAGAAAACAGACCAAGACAGTGCCCTTATAAAATAAGCCTCAAGATGCCTTCCACCACATGAGGACACAGTAAAAAGGCACCACCTATGAACCAGGAAGTAGGTTCTCACTAGACACTAAATCTGCCTTATCTTGGTTTTGACCCTCCAGAACTATGAGAAACAAATCTATGTCATTTAGAGGCTTCCCAGTTTATGGTATTTTGTCATTACAGCCAGAATGAACTAGGACGGCCTCTCCCCTCTTCCCATGTGCACAGGTTGTGTGTTTTCTGGTTACAAACTGCCATAAACAAATCAGTGATGGGTTCTGGTACAATCCGGAAAAACTAGAAAAGAAGGCTCAGGTGTCTCTAAAGCTTCTAAGTTGTAGAAAGCAGCCAGTCACTTGATTGTCCTGCTTTAAGAGTGTCTGGTAAAGAAAGGATAAATAGCTGGTCTTGCTTTAAATTTTGTAGGACATTAACAATGGTTTGACTGCAAAGTCATTCATTGCTAAGTGGAAGGGCCTGGAAACAGAACAACAGTATAAGCAAAATGTGGTTTGATTTACATCAGTCCACTTAAACATTTCAAGGAACTATCTCTTAACAGAGCCAAGGTGTGGCAGCCTGTGAGATTCATGGGTTGCTGATGTTAGGAAACCTGACTGTGGCTTGGAATGTCAACGGTCTCTCATTCCCTTTGCTTTCCATCACAGGGACATTTCACTGTTTGTAGATTACTAACTTCATTGCACATAGTATATATAGCCTTGAATACAATTGTTTCTGACCTTTATTTGATTTTAAGTGCTAACCGAATTACTAAGTTTTGGCACTTTGTATTTTGACTATTGGCAACTGTCTAGCCACCATCCCTTTGTTAGTATATCCTTCACTAAGTACCAACATTAAATATAGCTGTATAAGAAAGCATGACATTTTACTTATGGTACAAAGTTGTCCAATTAGACCTATTATGGAGAAGAAGGCTTCCATTTCATTGCTAATAAAAATTTGTCATTCCTCCAGCATTGGTTCTTGAATTATAATGCTTTTAAGAATGAAAGTAGTACACACTCATCTAATTCTTAGAGTTTGTCTTAAAGGAAAGAATATCATATGGACAATAGCTGGAGTTTAGCGGTACACAAAGCTGGGTAACATCCTAGCCTTGCCACTGCAGGTTGGGGTTTTGTGAGTCTCAGTGAGTTGCTTATTAAGCTACCATTTTGTAGCTCCAAAGTTACACCCTGGACTCCATTCTGTGGTGCTGAGGCCAGGGCCTGCAAAGGGCTTATCTGCTCTGTCAGTTGCTCCCTGTTGGGCTCTGCCATTGGGGCACTAGAGGGAGACCACCATGTTGGTTGACAAGAGAAGAATTAACCCTCTGTGTTTGCTCATGGAAGCCACTCCACTTCACCCTTCAGCCCTTCACTGTGGCAGTGCCTGCTGGTTCCAGTCCCCCATTTCTACCCACATTTCCCAAATCAGCTCTGATGTACCCTCAAAGATACCAGCACCCCCACTTCTGTAGGACAAGTGGTCTGAATTCTTCACACCCTCCATCCAATTTTCTACACTCTAATAGTCTCAGCCTATTGGCTTGGTTCTATCAAAGCTCTCAAAAGGAATAAACCTTGTGAATTAAGATTCTGGCCTTCAGAACTATAGGAGAATAAATATCTGTTGTTTTAAGACACCTGGTTCTCATCCCCTGTTACAACCATCCTAGAAATATACTCATAGGAATACACTTATAGGAATGCCTTCCAGAATGATGGTGAGTGATAAATGGCAGTGAAGTACCCTGTTTGGGACCTGCCTTGTATAAATTTTCAATAAAATGGAGTTGTTCTCATTATCACAGTTTTATTATTATTATTATTGGTAGTCCTTTCATTCCGCTGCTGATGTTGTGGCATGCTCTCAGGAATATCAAGTAGCCTCTCCTTAATTTTTCCTAAGCAGAGGGAAACCTGCCTAGGAAACCTGTTAAATCACCAACAGGGTTAAGCTTTGTCTTCAACACATTATAAATGGTATTTAAGAAACGTGGTGTGGTTCTTGCTGGATTTAAATGTTACCTTCTTAATCATAAACCTGTCTGGGAGGTTGTCAGCTGGGATACAATATCCACCAATCTCAGACCATGCAACCCAAGGCTTTTCTGATACAATTGTACTAAATGTGTGTTGTTGCAAAGAAAGATACTGTTCTTTCAGGACACCAGGGATATTCTGTCAATACTGGAAGGCAGTTGATTTGAAGAGACAAATAATTAAAGCATTTGTGACTTTGTTCCTTTATTTGTTCCATTTGAAAGATGCACTTAACGGAATTGGTGGTGTGAACAAAGATTTGAGTGGTTTGGAGTTGCAACTTTCCTCCTTAATGAAATGATGGCTTTCTCCAGCACACTCATGGGATCATTTGCATGGCAGTTTCCAGGTACAATACCAGCACTGGCAGCAACAAGTCAATACAGCAATCGCTGCCTTTCAGGAAGAAGTGTAGGTATTGATCGCTTACAGATGGGCTATGGAGCGAAGCTCTCAAGATGTTCTAATTATTATTGTAGACTGGGGAGAAGGAGCAATTCTTGGATGTTCTTGCATTTCACCTAAA
The DNA here is from genome assembly GCF_047511655.1 of Castor canadensis. Classification (NCBI taxonomy): domain Eukaryota; kingdom Metazoa; phylum Chordata; class Mammalia; order Rodentia; family Castoridae; genus Castor; species Castor canadensis. Next base: position 172,882,784 of record NC_133391.1, read on the forward strand.
TGTATGCTGTTTGTTTTAGAATGGGAACGTAGAAATGAGTAAGCATTAGGAATGTAACTCCGAACATTTTCAATAAAATCCCTTTTGTACTATCATTCTGGAGGGGATCCATAAGAGATGGTTGAACTTCTAATAAACACTAATTGAGGAAATACATTATGATAAAAGATATGAATTCAGTAATACTTTGAAATGATTGCATATGATACTAAACATTGTGGCATTCATATATCTGAAAAAATAAGATATGTGTGTTAGAGAAAGTGTGTGTATGCCAGTGTGCAATGGGTGTATGCGCGCGTGTGTTATGTGTCATTTGTTACTCAGCCCACAAAAATTTGTGTGGTCTTCGTGGAATGCCAGCTGTGCCCCAGGACGCAGGAAGGGGAGGACACTTATTGTGGCCTTGTCTCTGTCCTGTCTGTCCCTCTAATTGGCTGTGTGACCTTACAGGAGTCAATCTTTCCTGTTTCAGCTTCCTTCTCTGCAAAGTAGTCTGGGTTTTGGAAGATCAATTCTCATCAGTGCCCCCCACGAGTTTCCTTCAAGTCTTAGGTGTGTGACCTTTTGCACACGGTGATTCTCCAGGTCTAAGATGCTGCTGCTACGGGCTGTTGAGTGAAATGCCGACCTCTCAGTCTCTGCTGCAGGCAGTTAATGAACACAGCAGCAGGGATCAGGAGCTTCCATGGCATTAAATGAGCTGAGCAGCCACTGTTCATGTGGCAGTAATGGCCATTTCCCTGGCCCCCAGGGTCCCTCAGCCAACAGTTCTTCGGGTTGGCCAGTGGTCACTGATGAGACCTTTAATCATCCTGCCTTTTTCAGACCTCCTTTGGGAGGGAACAGACTCTGTTCTTCTCTAATTTCCTCTACATGTGTACATTTAACATCAAAATGAGTTCTATTGCCCTCATCTGAGTCCAGGTTGTGACATGATTTCCCAGCTGGAGAGGAAGAGCAGGTGTCTTGGCTCTGCCTAGTTTCCTGGCTGGAGGCAGCAGGTCCTTCATCAGGACCCAGCACTGGACACAGGGGGAGGATTTTATGATGGTCCCAACATGGAGGTTCAATGGTCCCAACCCCATGGTCCAATTTAGGATGCTTGGAGTTTATGTTCAGGAAAAAATCTTATCTTCAGCTTCATACCAACACCAAAGAAGTCTACGATAAAGGGCTTATTTCCTCCAAACTTGATCAAATTGATATGTAGTATAGTCTGTCACTTATGAAAATTTTCAATTATTATTTGTCTTTTTTTAATTATACAGTCTTTTTTTACTTAAAATCATTTTTACTATTGATGATTTGATCTATCAATAGTTTATTATACATATGAAATTTACCTTCTGTCATTAAGAATTACTGTTTCTGGTCATTATTTCCACCAAGCTCAATTTTAAAAATCTAATTTTTGTGAAAAAGTTTTAACAATTTTGCAGGTTATTTATTGAAAAATTATACCAATATAGTTTTTAGCTGTTGTCATTTTTCTGTAGGTAACAATAATTATAATAATAATTTTAAATTAAATGACATTAATTTTGTGAGAGTTGTTTGGCTTATATAAAAGAAAATTATTAGCAATTCCTCTCATTACCCAGTTTTGTCAATGCAGAACAACAATCTGAGTCACATTTGGAAAATGAAATAAAACATATATTTAAAGTAGCAATGGCACACATATTATGCTAGGGTTAAAGCCAGGTAACAAAATATGCAAACCTGTACATTAAGATCTCCACAAAAGCTTCCTATAAGAAATTAAGGAAGACCCAAACAAAGGAGATACGAATTACATACCTGGAGTCTAGAGTTCTGTAGTGTTACGACGCTCATTCTTTCCAAACTGATCTATAAACTTTACATAATCTTAATGAAAATTTTAGCAGGATAAATACATATCAGAATATATGCTTCCTTGCGTTTTTATTCGGAGTGTTTAAAATTCATAGATAATTTAGGGAGAATTGATATCATACTATTTTAAGTCTTCTATCATGACTTACATTTTCTTTTAAAAATTTCATTAGTAATTTTGTAGTTTTCTGTGTAGAAGCTGGGATTTTATGTTTTGAGAATTATTGTAGATATATTTCTGAGTTTTTATTTTTTAACCATCAGTTGCTACTATATTATTCAGCAAACTTGTTGCTTGTTTTATTAATTGTAGGACTTCATTGTAGATTCCTTTTATAAAACCTTGTGTCAGCTTTGACAATGATATGAAGTTTTTGTGTTCAATGTTGATATGTAAATATTTTATTTCACTACTTAAAATAAAATGTGATCAAATAGTTGATAGTTATGGAAGTGGTGAACTTCATTGTGCTTTGGTTGACCTAAGGAATGAAACTTCCACTATTTTGTCAAAAAGTACTATGGGTGGTGAAAGCTTGAAGAAGATAAACCTCATCTAATGAAGGAAATTTTCCCTCTTCAGAATGCTAGCAGTTTTATCATAAAATTTTTTAATTTTAACAAAAGTTTTATTCTGTTAAGTTTGTGAGCCTCAAGGATTATATTTTATCAGGCCAAACTAATCCAGTATTTCTACCAACTTTAGCTGTGACATATTACATTTGATGTATTTCCAGTATCTTGTTGCTGATATTTTACATTTGCAGTTTTGCATTTATGATCAGAGGAATTAACATATAATTTTACTTTTTGTCCTATCTTGTCAATAACTGATATCAAAGTCTATGATATGACTATAAATATAATTAAATTATGCAAGTAAATGTGAATGTAAAAGAAGAAAGTAAATTAATAGGATAATTTTTGCATTTGAGTAGAGTGGACCAAATTCAGAGTATGAGTGTGTATGCATGTGTAATTCCACAAACTGTATGAATTATAAAGAATGCTATCATAAAAAGGCCTCTGCCTCTGAAGCTCATCTGAGGAGTCACAAGTCAAAGAAGCACTTCCCAATGATCCTGTCCTAACAGTTATCAAGACAGGATTAAATCAGAGTAACATCCACACCTGTACCAAGCACAAGAGCAAAGGAAGTTCAAGAGACAACTGCCACTGAATTTGGTTCATTATACTCAGGTGAAAAAAAACTATCATTTTACCTTTTACATTCATATTTACTGTAATAATTTATAAATATATCAATTTTAGCCACTAGGGCAGAAGCTCCTAGTCAAATTCTCTCTGTGATTTTTTGTCCTCCCACAGGCAATCTCAGGCCTCCACCTGATGGGCCTCTCCAGGTGAAAGGTGCCCTCCCCATTTCAGACCTAATGTAGGCTAGGCATCTCAGACACCGAGGCTGCCCAGAATCCTAGCCATATACACAGCTGCAGAACCATCCAGGAGCTTCTTTCTCTGCAGCCTTTAGCCTTCAGCCTCACAGCCTCTGCTGAGACCTCCTTACTGGAAGAGGAGGAACTTGAAGATGCTTCTTCCACTGTGGCCCAGTGCCCAGTGAGGCCTTCTCCCATCTCTGCCTTCACCCTGGCCTCCACCACAGAGGGAGTCTTTGGACTCCCATGCCCAGTCCTCCACAGCTGCTGGCCCAGGCTTATCTCTAACATCCCCTATCACAAGAAGAGATAAAAAGCCTATCTCTTACTGCCATTTACTTTTTGTCTTCATCACCCTCTCCAAGTCCTGGCTGGCCAGCTCTCTACAGCTCAGCTGAGCTCCAGGTAGGTGAGACAATCCACTCAATTCATGCAGAGGTCAACTTTCCATCCGTACAGAACGGAACCCAAGCTTCCTGAACCCCAATCTGTGGGAGAGGCTTATTTTTAGTCCCCTGGAGTTTACTTTGCTCTACACTGAAAGAGCCTTATTCCTAAAACCCAGACATACTTGGCGATGGTGTCAGGACCTCCTGGGTGACCTTGCTGCTGTTTTTGCCTCCCCATGGTCTGGTGCCTGTGGATGTGCAGCTGTCAATCAATGGGTGTGTGCTGTGCTGCTTCCATGGCTTTGCACACGCTCGGTAGGCAGCATGTACCCAACACCATACCAGGGAAAGGCAATTCCCCCAGAATACTTTCTAACAATCTGTACACCTGACTCATGTCTGCCAAGGTCAATGTCACTTCAACAAGACTGCAGGAATGCTGAAAACTCTTAGTACTGTGAAGCAGGAAGGAAAAGAAAACACGTGGATTAGGAACTTGAGGGTCGTGAGTACCAAAAACAGGATCAGAATGCCTATCCAACTGGGTGCAAGACAAGCAAGTCATCTTCCATTACAATTTCATTCATCTGCTTCCCTCAGTGGACCATGTGCCTGCAGGGTCCTCCGTGTCCACATGTTTCTCAACTCCTTGGTTATTCCCACAGCTACAGGCGAGGAACAGCTGCTCTAGATCATGTGTCCCATAGTTTAGACGCACTGCCCCATCCCATCCCACATTTCACTTGTTTCTGGTAATGTCCAGTCAGCTTTGGGACTGTTTTCCACCTTGCAAATATCCCTTACCGGGAAGGGCGTGCCAGTAAGGAGGTTAATTTGCTTTCTGAATTTGTGGTTCTGCAAAGGACCCTGTCAGGTCCCACAGGCTCTGTAAGATGTTCTTTCCAGGCAAGCATAGGAAAAAGAAAACTATAGTAACAGGAGTGGGCAATTACAGTCGGAAGGCCATGGCAATTCTTCCCACTGTGAAGAGGTCATGTTGTGGGCTGGTCCCCCTTGTCACTGGACTTCTTGTGCATACCATGGCTTAGGTTTATCCTGGGAGAAGTGTGCCTATCCTTAACTTCATTTAACTTCATCCAAGACAATATTTATTGAAGAGCTGCTGTGTGTTGGGTCCTAAGCTGCCTGCTGGAGATACCATCCCTGGGGGCGGTCAATCTACCTGAAAATAATTCCAGGCACACCCACACCTGGGAATTTAATGAGTGGTGATGAGGAGCAGGCAGGAAAATACACAGAAAGTTAAGAAACTTCACTACTGAGGATTAGAGGTGAATGACTGAATGGACCTTGAAGATGTCTAGTTTTCAGGGAAAACAGACAAATAGACTAGAATGCCATTGAGAAACCCCCCCACCTGGAGATACCCATTAACTCAGGATAGTTGGTACCACCACCAAAGTTTGCTCCTCATCTTCAATGCACCCAGTGGTTTCAGGGTAGATAGGATGCTAGCAAAGTCTTCACAAGCAGAAGGAAGGGAAAAGCTGTGATCATTACTGCTGAAGAAAACAGCTTTGGCCATCATTCCGACAAAATCACTCTATCGAATTGCAGAGTTGAGCAATTCGAGCCAAGATGTCCCAGCACTGACGAATGGATTAAGAAAATGTGGTATCTATACACAATGGAATTTTATGCAGCCATGAAGAAGAACGAAATGTTATCATTCGCTGGTAAATGGATGGAATTGGAGAACATCATTCTGAGTGAGGTTAGCCTGGCTCAAAAGACCAAAAATCGTATGTTCTCCCTCATATGTGGACATTAGATCAAGGGCAAACACAACAAGGGGATTGGACTTTGAGCACATGATAAAAGCGAGAGCACACAAGGGAGGGGTGAGGATAGGTAAGACACCTAAAAAACTAGCTAGCATTTGTTGCCCTTAACGCAGAGAAACTAAAGCAGATACCTTAAAGCAACTGAGGCCAATAGGAAAAGGGGACCAGGAACTAGAGAAAAGGTTAGATCAAAAAGAATTAACCTAGAAGGTAACACCCACACACAGGAAATCAATGTGAGTCAATGCCCTGTATAGCTATCCTTATCTCAACCAGCAAAACCCCTTGTTCCTTCTTATTATTGCTTATACTCTCTCTACAACAAAATTAGAGATAAGGGCAAAATAGTTTCTGCTGGGTATTGAGGTGGGGAGCGGGAGGGGGTGGAGTGGGTGGTAAGGGAGGGGGTGGGGGCAGGGGGGAGAAATGAACCAAGCCTTGTATGCACATATGAATAATAAAAGAAAAATGAAAAAAAAAAAAAAGAAAACAGATATGGATAAAAAAAAAATAAAATCAATGTTCTATTTTCCATCAAAAAAAAAAAAAAGAGAGCCTTTGAAGGAATGCCTGATAATTTTTTTCTTCAACTTTGTATCACAAATCATCCCTTTGATTTTTCAAGAGTCTATTTCACAAAATGATGGGCATTAGGGCATTTTTCAATTTGCACCTTGTGGACTGCTTTTGAACACTGATGTAGTTTTCTTCCCAGTGAGTCTCTGGAACTCAGCCTGGTGCTTGGAATGTCGTGGGTACTGAAAGAATACCAGCACATGTACACCATCTTCTCTCTGCTAAGGGTGCCGAGCAGGCCAACAGGAAAGTGCTCACTAGAATATGGCCACTAGTAATGGAGACTAGTGGGAAGCTGAGAGAGCCAACAGGCAACCCTGACCTTCACATACGTGCACGCACGGTTGTGCACACACACACACACACACGCCTCACACACCTGCTTTGGTTTCTACTTTCAAGTCTCAGAAGCTGTGAGCAATGCAGAGCTGAGCGTGGAGGACCACAAGGGCATTGCATGCTGTGCAGAGATCTCAGGGATTTAGCTACTGCATTCCACAGTGGTGAGGTTGAGTCAGAAGTTCGCTTAGGTTCTTTTCTTGCATCATAGAAGTTGGTTGGTGAGTCTGCCATTCTTCTTCAGAAAGTGAAATATTTTAATTTGAACTTAGATGTGTCTCGATAAAATGAAGCGGCCCTTACACGTGCTCGTGGTAATTGTTTCCTCTTAGATTATCTGATCAAACCCATGCAAAGGAAGCCATTACAATTTCACTTTTAAAATAGCTCCAACTGTGCTGGCTGGAACTGTTCATTCTGGGAGTTCTGCCCACAGAGGCAAAGAGAAGGAAATGTGCCACAGCAATGCATCTTGTGAAAACAAAAAACAAAAAACACAGCTTTTTTTTTTTTTTTGTATGTGTGTGACTTCTTTGTAAGCATGTTTTCTGAGGCCCACCCCATGATGTGTGGCCCCAGCATGGAGCACGGTTTTCTTCCTTGTGGGTGGAGTCTGCCAGATCCCCACTTGCCTTTAGCAGATGGTTCTACAAAAATCTATCCTCTCATATTAAAACCAGATTCACATTCCTTTCACCTCTTGGAGACTTGCCATCTCCTGGTTGATACCCTACCATTTTGTTGATGTGGAATTAACCCTAGCTTTTACAAGTACTAACAAAAGTCTTAAGGTTCTCACAGGGGTGTATTTATTAAGTCACATTTTAACCTTTTGAAAAGAGAGATATTCTTGCAATTTTTTTCCTGATTCTGCCATTAAACAGTGTACCTGTAAGTACTAGTGCTTTCAATCAAGGAATTCCATACTATCCAAGATGTTGTTCCTATAAAGAGAAATAGCTGATGGGTTGGTTTTTCCAGCAGGCACTATGTAGAACTGGTGGGTAGTCCTGTGACTCTGAGCAGCTGCGCACCACAAATCATCCACACAAGGGCTGTCTGTGCTCTGGGGCGTCATGTGTTCTCACGGCTTCCTTGCAAAATGGTGTTGCTGCTGTGTGTTTGCTACACTGAAGGAATTTAGATCAAGGAAGTGATATTGGGGAGAGCAGAACTGAAATCGCACAGAAGGAACTTCAAATCGTAGCCATTTTATTTACGCCTGTGACTCTGTGGCACTCATCCACATGTATGAGTCTGAGGGTGGAGGTTATGGCTAACCCCCAGGCACCTGGCATTTCATAGATGCTTAACATTGGCTCTGTCCTTGCTCCTTTTTATGTGAGCGTTCTTGGTGAGGTCACATGGGATGTTCTGTTACAGTACTCTAATAACATATGTGAGTCAAGCACTGTAGCCCAGGAGACCTGACATCAGCTGTGAATTGGGAAGACCTTCCGCTCCTGGATATTGTAGGCTTGGACATTCACAGATGATTATGCTAATGATTGGGAAGGGACCCCCGAAGGGAGAAGTAATTTTCCTTCCTCTCTAGAAAAAGCAGTTCAAAGTGAAAGGGAATGGTGGCAGGCAGTCTTGATGAATGAAGACAGTCACGATCTTCCTGTTAGGGCTTCTGAATAGATATAAGAATATCAACATTTGCTTTTATTACCCATCACTCAGATTTATCCTGCATGATCTTACTGTAGAGAGAACCCAGGTATCGAAGTGCTTCACAGGTAACTACAGACAGGGAATTTCCAACCTCATCTTCAGTTTGAGGCCATCAGGATTGGTACTCACCTTCCTAACGTCTTCAAGATGGAACTCTGTGTGTTGAGCCAGGTCTAGCTCCCAGGGTGGAGATAAGGTAAGGTGATTGTCTGGGTCTCTCGGGGGCCCAGAAACTGTCCTGAGGGTTGTAATCTCTTCACCAAGGAAGAGGATGAAGAGGTTGAGGAAGCAAGACTTGGCTCTGTCAAGTAGGTGTGAGTCATATGGACCCTGAGCTGGCCATCTAAGATCTCTTTTGGGAAGGTGCTGGCCTTAGGTGTCCCCACATTTCACTCAGCTTCTTGATTAGTGATTTGCAATTTGAACACAGTCCCTGATGCAGAGATCGTTGTTTATGAGGTGGATCAAAATGTTGATACAAACACAGGAAAGCATTTTCATTATTTGGTGGCAGGTCACATTTTCATGTCTACCTTTCTGATTTTATATAATATACCTCTGTGCACAAGAGAATGACTATGATTTGTACACATGACCTGTGGGTTGTTGTGGCTGGGTGGAGAGGTACGCAACAGCTGTGGACAGTGAGAGGACTGGTTCCAGTTGCTCTGTACTTGGTGCGTGGCCCGGAGGGGGTTACTTTCTCTCAGTCTCAACTGCTAGTCCCATAAAATGGGTACAGCAATAATGCTCAAGCCATGCTGAGCAGTGTGCAAGGTGTTTCATGGAGCATTAGGGTTTCGTTACTAACAGTGCTTACAGGTGTAAGAACACGTACATGCAAGTGTGTATGAGTGTGTGAGGTGCTGAGTGTGAATGTGTGAGAACAGCTGTATGAGTGCATGCATAAAGTGTATGCCTGTATGGGTATGCATCTAATTGTGTGGTTGTGAGTATTTGAGTGCAGAGAACGAGTGTGCACATGTTGCTGTAAGTGACTTGCAGGACTGTGCACGTAGAGTGTGTGACACATGAGTGACTGTGTACGTGCATATGAGTGTCATTGTGTGCGTCCACCGTGCTGTAAGATGGTGGTGTCTCACTGTTCATTTGTTCATGTAGTTGGGTCTAATAGAAGCATCTTTAAAATCTTAAAAGAATCTGCGTTTTGTTCCAAAATTGCAGTGGATGATAGACTTAGTGAGGGGAGGCAGCACACATAGTCTTGGAAAGTTGAATTTGATGATGGTGAGTCTTCAAAATACCTCCCTCCTTACCACTCAGGGGCTTCTCCACAGCCATGGCCCCTTTGGGCTTGTGCTCTTTCTCTAGAGAGAAAATCCTCATCTAGCTTCACCCTTCAGACCATGCAGGTGCCCCTTCTCAGGCAGGATGCACCAAGCAACCCCTTCCCTCTCCGTACCCTACCCAGGACACAGGTCATCATTCACCACATGGGATTAATTTTTAGGTGACCAGAGTCCCCAGAAGCTCTCCCAGGACTGTGGTGACATCAGTAGCTGAGTTGGCCCACTTCATTCTTTCCATGGCACCCTAGGAAGTGGGTCAGAGAATGGTCCTTGGGCCAGTGGAGACACTGCCCCCAAACAGGCTGAGCACAGGCAAAGAGAAATTTGTTCTGTCTTGGAAGCTGGAAGCAGTACCTCTGAACAAAGCAGAGTGACAGAGAAAGGGCAGGACAGGGTCTCAGCCTGAGAAAGCTCAGAGGCAAAGAAGCCTGCCAGAGTGCTGCACTTTGCAGAAGAGGTTTTACAAGGAGCACATTAAAATACAGGTCATCGCTGTGGGTTTGTGAGGCAGTCTTCATGTAATATTTACTTCAAAATATGACTGCCTCCAATTACCAGGAAAGCATTAATGTACCAATCACATTAAAAATATATTTTGAGGCCAGGCACTGGTGACTCACGCCTGTAATCCTAGCGACTCAGAAGGCAGAGATCAGGAGGATCACGGTTCAGAGCCAGCCCTGCAAATAGTTCATGAGACCCTATCTTGAAAACATCCATCACAAAAAAAGGGCTGGTGGAGTGGCTATTTTGGGCTTGGGTACAACAGAATCCCTGGTATTTGTTTTCTTCAACATCATAGATTCTTAACATTAAGCTAAGAATTGAACAACTTCAGACCTCAAAGGAGCTCTTTGATAAAGCATCTCTGTTGGGGCCCAAGTGGCTGGAGACAGAACAAACAGAGGCCTTTTGTGATGTACTTTGTCCTGTTTTTGTAAAGATGAGGTGGGTTTCTCCCTAGAGCCTGGTATAAGTGGTTGTGAGCCAAGTCATGGAAGGCCAAGTCTTTTCTGAGGACAGGACAAGTCTAGTCCCATTCACACAGCAGGAAAGGTGCCAAACATCTACCAGGAAATCACAGAACTCCTAAATTCAAAACAAGAAACATTTCAAAACACTACAGGTTACATAGGAATGTCCACACCACTCACAGTGCTCCACCTGCGTGAGTATCATTGTAATCATACAACGCTGAGCTCTCTGTTTTGTTTGTCCTAAGCACTCTACAAATTGAGTAGTAAAAAAAAAAATGTTGGTGCACCCATTTCCCTAGATGCAGCATTACTGCTCAGGTTATTAAAACCAAGATATTTTGCTAAAGAAAGTTTGACGAAATAAAATGCAGATGAAACAGATTGCTCAGAAGGGAAAAGTTGCAGCATACATACAAGCCCCTTGTAATCCCAGAGAGCAGGGTATTTTTATGTAAAGTTTATCACCAAACAGTTCAATGCTTTATAGAAGCACAGGCATCAGGCCAAGTGTAGCGCGGTAAGTGAAGAAATTCCACTCTTATCATTGAAATAATAAGCTGGTTTTAGAAGCCTTAGAAGTAGCAACACAGCACTGCCACACTTCAAGATGGATTGCATTGCTGCTTCCTTGGAGTTCATCCTGTGTGAGTCTAGAACCAATCCCCTACCCCCCACCCCTTGTGCCCAGGTTAGGCAATAGCACATCACAGGTGTCTTCGCTCAACAGGTTCTTCAAACCTGGAAGGCTTGCAGAGAAATGTGGTTTGTTCTGCACTTAAGAGGGGAACAATTTTCCCTAAATTAATGCTATCCTTTTATTGCAGGGTATGTCAAGGGTAGAATGTGCAAAACCCCTTATTTTGCATCTTAATGAGTCTGAGAGGAAGAGGACTCCCTGGGTCTCAAAGCCTGGGTGGTAATGAACTTGAGTGTCTTGCAAATCATGATGTCATTCGGTCTTTTTAAACAATAGTTTGTTCTTGCTCATTAAATTTGGGAAATTGAAAAGGGATATCCACCCTTGCTTAATCCACTTCGAATTCAGTGGATTTGTAGTTCTTTACTTCCGCAACTCACTTCAAGTTTCTTCAGGGAAATAGAATGGTATATAAATATCATTCTATTTATATATTCATATGCACGTATCATTCTATTTATATGTACCCACATATGCGCACACAAATACACACCTGAATATATACATGCATATATATGTATCTGCATATGAATCTTACTCCTTTTCAATTTTAAAAGTTGTATTAGTATATATTAATTTCACAAAGGGGTGATATCTCCATATATGTATATAGTGAGCTTTGCTCAAATTCACCCTTTGATTTCTCTTTTTTCTTCTCCTCCACCCTCTTTATTGTAGAGTTTTTAGTGCGTTTCATTGTGCTATTTTCATCCACAAATATGATGTACTTATTAAAGACATTGCCTCATGAAGCAATGAGAAGCTCCATGATCTGCAAGCTGGAGGAGTGGAAAGTCGGTGGTGTAGCTCCGAGGCTCAAGCTCTGGAGAGCCAGTAATGTTGGTGCCAATATGAATCTGAAGCCAGAGAGACAGCAGTGCCAAGGGCGGAAGATGCACCTTTCACAGTTCAGCAGTTATGGGGGACAGGTGGTCCTCTCTTCCTTCATCTTTTTGTTCTATTTAGGCCTCAGTGGACTGGACAATGTCGCTGATTCAAATGTTACTGTCTTCTAGAAATATCCTCATGGACACATTCAGAAATTGTTAACCAGGTTTTTGGGCAATTCTGATCTAGTTAAGTTGACACACAGAACTGACCATTCCCATGGCTGTGACCCTTCAGGAAGGTGGCAAGCACAAGCCACCTTCCACCCTAGATCTGCTGTGCCTCCTCCTTTCCATCTGTCTCCAGCCTCCCAGGGTCTGGACAGAGATAAGCAGGGTCCAGATAAGACTCAGCATCTTCCAGATGTTCCTCCCTACCACAGAGGAGAGCTTCAAATTCAATCTACCCAGAGGAGAACAAGGTGTCCTCCCCATGCCTCCATGTCCAGAGCTGGACGTTGTTCCCAAGCAGCAAGTGCAGTGGAGGTCACTTTCCAGTGAGAGAAGGGCCTTCTGCCTTCCCCAGGACCCTCTTTTTTTTTTGCCTCCTGTATGAATCATCTAGGGGATAGCTAGTCCTTATGACCTTTATTGGTAGGGAGGCAAGGTTGTCTCTTCAAGCCACTAGGGTAGTTTTCCTAGCTTCATAGCCCATTCAAAATAATCTTGTTGATGGAGATGAGGAGAAACTAGAAATGGGGGAGAGGGTGTTTAGAGCCATGAAGCACCCCTTGCAGAAGACCTGGGCTTGTAAGGTTGTGTGCCTGCTGTGAGTATGAAGCCCCAGTGAAATCATCTCCTGTCCTTCCCATGAGGTATACTTCTATTACTGGGCACTGAAAGGTGAGATGAGAGAGGTCTTACCAGTCTCTAGTAAGCAGTGACTGGAAGATTTGCATTCATCTTTAGACATGGCAGAGAAAGTAGTGTGGCATCACATTCTTGTGAGGTGGCATGAATCATGCCGACATCCCTGACACTTCCAAGCATGGCTGGGGGAAAATGGATGAGGGCAGGGTTTCATACTCAACAAGAGTATTTGTCCTTTCAATTCAAAGAAACAAATTGCTGTCCTCTCACTCATGAACTGAAGGCCCTTGTCATACTGACAGGATTACCACGTAGGGCAGACGTCCCTGAGCTGTTTCCACATTAGTGGAGACACCCTAGATTGCTGAAGACAGCCAATGTTACCTGAAACAAAGAACATCGTGTCATATTATTGGAAAGGACCACAGGAAATCAAAGAAAGGTGTTGAGCTTAACAAGTGCTAGAATTTTTTCCTAAGAAAAAAAGTCTCAAAAAAAAAATCACATTTTGATTTCATTGACATTGATGTAGCACTGCAAAAGGCAATAAAAGAGGAAAAGGTCAGAGTGGCAGAAGATAAAACCTGCCACTACATCAGAGAATGTGTTGGCAATTCTGTTTCCACTGGAAGAAAAATTCAGAAACCCAAAGATACACTAATGACCCGAGGTTGGCAGAGCAGCTCAGAGTGGATGGAAGAGAAGGGGAAAGGCAGGCTGAATGGGAAAGAGAACGCTGCTTCTCTTGCTTCATTCTCCCAGCCAGGCCTCTGGGTGCCGGCAGCCGCAACAGGGCTTTGTGTTCTCCCACTGAACACGCAACTCCTCCAGAACACCAGCACCAGAGAAGTCTCCTCAGTACAGCCTTCACCAATGTGGGGAGGCTGTGACCATTATGGTGTCAGAAAACAGGGCCCCTCCACAATCAAGTCAGAGCAAATGACACAGACATTGTCCAAGCCATAAAAATGACTACAGCATTCCAATCCTGGCTAATAGGACTGGCTATTGTTTCTTTGACAACAATAACCTTAGCCTTGCTTCATTCCTCTAACTTTCTAGATAAGATTTATTAATATGCCCAACCACAGAATTTCCTTGACACTCTGAGAGGCTTCATTGCAGAGAGAAGTGCAGCTTTCTTGAATCTTCCCTAGAATCACCTGACAGAAAGCTCAAATCTAACCCCTTAACTGAGGCACCTGCAGTTCCTCCTGATGCATGCTCTCCCTTGGTGCAACAAATCAATAACCCAACTCTGCTCATCCATATGTGTCTTGGTATGTTCAAGCTGTGATATCAAAATATCATAAACCAGGCAGCTTATGAAAAACAGAAATGTCTCTCTCATAGTTCTGGAAGTTGGAAGTCTGAGATTAAAGTGCTTGTAGATTTGATAGTTGATGAGGGCTGCTTCCCCACAGAGGGCTCCCTCATTATACAATGGAACTAATCCCACTCACAGGGTTCCATTTTCATGACCCAGTCTCCTCCCAAAAGCCCAATCTCCAACACCATTACTATGAAATGGACATTTTAGCATATGAACTTTGGTGAAAGTACAAACATACTTATCATAGCAACAAGATGTTCATGGTGAGTTTTAGATGGAAGGAATTCACAATTCATTTAATAAATACTTACAGATCATGAATTTCAGGGCACATTGCATTTTATCCACCTTTCTGTTCAGACATACCTGTGTCATCATAGGATTCATAGTATTCCAGAAAGTATCAAAAAAGGGGAAGTATAGAGTGATAGAAGAGCTGGTAACCATGGTAATCAACTTGGTCTGTGAGGCTTCTCAGAGGAAGTGGCATCATTTCTGAATAGCAGTAAGACCTAAGTAGAGGTAAATGATAGTTAGGAAAATGGAATGGGAAAGAATTTCCAAAATAAAGAGACAAGGAAGGATGAAGACTGAGATTAGAATGTAGATGACACAATGATGCACACAACTGGGAAGTGGCAAAGCAGGGACTTGCTCCTGGGCAGTCTAGTCCCAGAGGCCATGCTTATAACCACTTATGACACCACTTACCCTATTTTGTGTCATTGAGGCACATGCTAGACACATAAAGATGTTTTTAAGGATATTGAGGTAATGTTTTGAATTGTGACTCCATGACATAGTCATTGTGACTCACACCTGGAAACTCTGACAATTCCATCCATTCAGGTGGCCTTCAGATGGCCCTGGACAATGAGTCAAGGATAGTTTGTTACAGACATCTGTCGTTCTTGATTGATGACACACTCCCTTTCATTCTTTGACAGCAGGACCAGTATAGAAACATAACTCATGCGTCCATGAGATGGTCTTTCCTTCATGAGACACAATTTTTCACACCTCCACTTTGAAATAGGATGAGGACAGTGGAGGTCATCTGCTGGATCCTCATTCCTTTGTGGTATTTCCTAGAATGTTCAAAGATCTCACGGGGGGTGGGGAAATTTTAGTTATAGTCAAAATGTTCTAGGTACCAATAGTTTCTTTGAGCACAATTATAGATAAGTTGCTTTTGAATTTCTCTCAAGTGCTGCATATATTTCTTCTGAATGATGGACTATGAAGCCCATTACCAAAAAGGAGCTTTCACTTGAATTGCTCCTAGATAATCTGGTTAAAAAGTACACAGTAAATGATAAGGAGGAAAAAGTAATGATAAGATCACTGTATAAATTTTAGGAAAATATGGATTTACCAGAATGCATTGATTTATTTAAAGGACTAACATACCATGTCAACAAGTGGAGTCATTGATCTCCTGCATACAAATAAATTCTTGGCACCAGACCCTGAGAGCCAATCTTTACATTTTCTGTATTGTATTAACAAAGGAAATTTATCTCTCTGAGTATAGAAGTACAGGCTA
This sequence comes from Castor canadensis, assembly GCF_047511655.1. Classification (NCBI taxonomy): domain Eukaryota; kingdom Metazoa; phylum Chordata; class Mammalia; order Rodentia; family Castoridae; genus Castor; species Castor canadensis. The sequence continues at coordinate 172,898,387 of NC_133391.1, forward strand.
CGTGTCATGAGGGTAAAATCAATAACTCTGGGAATTTATAAGTGTGAAGGACTATACTCTAGTGAGCTTGTGGTCAGTTTTATATTTTTTAATTTTAATTTTAAAAGAGAATAGGCATGCCATTCTGAATGCTGCCATTTAATTTATGTATTTATCCTAATTGCCTCAGGGTTGACTTTGGAATAGAAGTCTGATAGCATACTTTTACAGAATTCTTTGCATAGCATGAAGTAAGAAATAAAGGTCTAAGTAAATTCAAAGGGATGATAATAATAAACCGATTCACAAAATGCAGGGTCTCATTAATTTCAGTGGTTTCCTTAGGAAAGACTGGTTTACTTCTTGAATAATTGAAAGTTTGCCGAATGCATAATATATGTGTGCATGGCGATGAAGCCAGGAGGCTCATTTCAATAAGCCACTGAGTGGAGCTCCTTTCTCTGTACTCAGAGGACAGACAAGCCTGGCTTGTCCTGAGCAAGCCATTGCCTGGGTTCCTTAAAACACAATTATCTTTTCATTTCTCAAAAACATTCTTTATGAATTGTGGTCAACATTATAAAGCATGGGGGAAAATAAATCTATACAATCTTTCCTTTTCCTAGAAAATGAAGAGTAAGCTGCATGGTGAGAGGTTTTTTCTCTGGAAAGTAGGTAGTTTTCCTTGTTTTCCTATTTCTGGACAGGGGGATGACAGATGATAGACACATGGTCTCCTTCTTCTGAGGCATCCTCGCTCCAGGGCCTCTGCATGTTTCTAAGGCAGGAATCTGATCATGGCCCTCTAATGGTTCATATCCTTGAAAGAGAGAATCCAAACTCTTTGATAAGTGCTATGAAGTGAACTGAACCCACCTCCAACCCACATGTCAAAGGCCTAACTCAGTTTGGCTATATCTGTAGACGAGGTCTTTGGGGCAGAGGATTTAAATGAGGCAGAAGGCTGGGACCCTAAGCTGGTGTAAGGAGAGGACAAGATCCCAGAGTTTTCTCCCCCACCCTGCTCTGTGAACACACACAAGGAAAGGCCAAGTGAGCCCACAGCAAGAAGGAGCTGTCTGCGTTAGGAAGCGCCCTCACCAGACACTGAGTAGCTGGACACTTGACCTTAAACTTTCAGCCTCCAGACCTGTGAGAAAATATATTCTGTTGTATCAATGCACCAGTCTGTGGCATTCTGTCATGGCAGCCTGAGCAGAGTAAAGAGCACCATATTCTTCATGGTCCAGCTTCTATCTGGTCTAGCCCTCTGTCTGTCTCCATGGCCTCCTGGAGCTTAATCTCAGCCATTCTCAGCTCTCAAGACATGATTTATTCTTTAGGGAGTGTTCTTTTCACAAAAACACAGCCCAGGTGCCACCACCTCCAGATACATTCTCCCCCACCCCATTCTGTCCTGTCCAAGCACCCCTCTGGGACCTCCAACTCTGAGCTTGCCTCCATTGCGGTACCTGAACTCTGTGAATAGTTGTTGGCTTCTCTTCTGTCACCCTTATTGCCCTTGAGATTCAGAGCAGTGCTATCTATACCTTGCATTTCTGAAACTCCTCCCTGACCTGGCACTTAGCACACAGTGAGCAATAAGCAAGACTGAGTGGTGACTGCTGGACAGAAGGAGCTGGTGACATAGCAGATAAAAGGGGCTTCTGCTTCATGGCCCCTTGAAGATGGGGATTGGTGCCTTACTGGGAAATGGAAGTGGGAGCCTGGGGCGGAGTGTAACTACCCTCCAGCAGCTATTTCTCAGTCATGGAGCAGGCTTTCCATCAGCACCCCTCCCTCTCCTGTCCATTTCCTTGGATTCCCTGCCTTTCTCTTCTGTCTCACTGGGATCAAAATACAGAAAGAAGGCTTGACCAGGAACAGAGACCAAGGTTTTAAAAGACCAGTGTGTCTGAAGTTTTGTGAGTCTCATGATGGCATGCAGGAGGTATTTCCTGGTGCAGAGAGGCAACTGAGTGGGACCATGGGAATAGTACAGGTAGAAAGGCTGCAAGGATGGCAACCCAAGGGGGCTGAGGAGTGTTGCAGGATCCAAGGACCAGGATGGAGTGAAGGATTTGGAAGAAATGGGATCCTGACAGTTCCTGGTGGTGGTCCATACATACCACCTGGGCTGTGTTTATGGTCCAATTTGAGAGATGTAAAGTCAATTTATTAGAAAATATTTACCTTCCTCTACCATGTTCTAGATTCTAAGTGTTAGGAACATCAGTGAATGATTCTAATGAAGGTCTCTGCTTTCTGGGGTCTTACACACAACAGAAGCACATAGACAATTTTAAAAGGTAATAAATTTTAAAGCCTATATTTTAGAGTATGATAAAACTTGTGGAAAAAGACAAACATAGCGCAGAATAAATAGTTATCTGATGCCTGGTACTCAATGTTGGAGGAGCAAATGAAGCGATCAACCAATGTCTAAAGATTCTTCAAATTGACTACAAATGGACTATTTCACGTTTCTCTTCTATCTGCCTGTGCTGCAGTAAATATAAGACAAATAGTAGGCTTGAACTGTAGACCCACGTGAGGGCTGTTTGATTGTCCCAGATGGATGATGAAGTCTAGACTTGGTCTTGAATTCTGAGCATCCCAGTGTCTATATTAACCTAACCCAGAGCTGTCTTGCCCTACAGCTGCCAAATGAACAGCAAGCACACCCAGTATTGGGCCCTTTGACCTGCTCGTTTATTAATCAGTTCTTTACGCAAACATTTATCATCTCCTTTGTGATTTAAGCCTAGCTCTGTATGCCCTAGTTTGCATGTACTTCATCCTTGAAAAAGAACAAGGAAGGAGCTTTTTCAGTTGGTCCAATAAGAGTGAATGGTGTAGAGATAAATCCTTATAATTTCACCCAGGGGACAAACAAATAACCAAATTAAGAAGAAAAGATCAGAGATGTCCTTTGAACAGGGCGGTCTAGATAAATGTGAGTGATGATTACCTGTGATTCACGGGGCTTCTGAGCTTTGTCATGCTCCCTAGAATGCCAGGTCTTGCCTTCTCTGGGTTCACTTGTGACAGTTCCCATGTGGTGAGCAGGTAAAGGACATCTTGCACTTTGTAAGGTGGGAATGGAGCCCAGAGAGGGCCTTGGATTTCCAGAGGCCTACAGCCAACAAGTGAGAGAGTCAGACTTGGAGCCCACAGTGCTGAGGGGGGACATGCGCCCCAGCAGTAGGCTGGAGTACAGTCAGGGGATCTCAGCTTCAGGAGACTCAGGGAGAAGGAGGAAAGGACTTAGACCCAGATAGTCATCAGGGGTCCAGGGTCCTGCCCACTGAATGCATGCTCTGAATCCTGTGTGTGTATGAGTGGAGGGCAGGGCTTGTAGCAGGATCCATGCTGGACAAGAAGCTGTGGCCTGAGGGGAAATGATCTCCCACTCGTTAGCCTTTGTCCTGGGTGCAGAGGATGGCAATGCGTTCCTGACTCCTCTGGGAGGTTCCACCAGGTGTCCTAAGAAACTGTGTCTTTACCCATGTGCTATAATTGAGCAAGGGTCACGAATCTTAAGGCCTACTTGAGACCTAAATGTAGCTTCCTGGGACAAGGCCCTGTCCCATAATTTAATCCTAATTGTGGAATAAAGTGTGGTAGAGCTTCTTTTATTATTCTTTCACAAACACCATATTATATGCGAAATGGAGTATTAAAATAGATATGTGCATACCCATTTCCTTCAGATACAAACCTGTATAATAAGAGCAATATATCATTACACAAAGTCCAATGGAGCAAAGGGATATAAAGTTAAAACTGCTCACCAGCTCCTCATTCCTACTCCCATGCCCAGAGAAAAGCCATCTTCACACTGATGAGTGTCCCCAAAGACCTTTCTCTGTACACAAAACTTCTGTAATTAGTGTTTGTCTTAATGAAAATGTGAATATCCTCAGGAAGTGCCCACTAAGTAGTAGATCATGGTAAGCCCCAGGCCAAGTCAGTGGTTTATGTAGTGGAACTCTACCCAGCAAAGTGGTCATCACAAAGGGGCTGTTAGTTTGGAAATCTGAGTGTGGCTTGGGTGCTGAGGTAGGCAGGCATATGGATGGCGCAAGAAGCCAGCCCAGCATAGAGAAAGGAGATGGTATTTATCATCAAGCATTTTTGTATCTATGACCTAGATCTGAGGTAGTACATGGGGAGCAGGGAGTCTGGGTGGCTTGTGTAAGGCCTACACTGGGACAGATGCAGCTGTGAGGCCCAAGGACAGCCACCTCAGCCCATGCCTGGTATGGTTGGCACCATTTATTGTCTGGGACAGGAGCCTCGAGAAGGGTGGCAGAACTGTTGATCTTCACAGAGATAAAGAGAGAACAGCCTAAACCTATCACATTCTGTCAGGGCAGGACTGTGGGGAGTAGTCCTCCAGCAGCAGCTCACTCTTTACCTGATGCAATGCACTGTTCCAATCAGTTCTGTTTAAAACAAGAAGGAGGCACATTTGCATAGTACATTGACACAGAGCAGCTTGCTTATCCCCTACCTGGTTCAGCAACCTGGCCCTAGAAAGGTTTGATGTGACCAAATGAGCAGGGAGAGGGACATAAAAGGCATTTCCTTCCTGATACTGCTACAACATCACGAGAAACAAACAACAGCCAGGGAGAATGGGTGACAGTTGTTGCCCTTTCAACCTTGAAATTGCTCACAGCCACAGGGTGTGAAACTCAGAGATAAAGCTGTCGTGAAACACAAGCCAGCCCTGCGATGCCTGTCTGCTTAAGCTCCTTCACTGTTTAATTCTTTTCTCTTAGCTGTGTGCTTTTTCTAGCTAAGTGATGGGACAGGTTCCAAGTGTAGCGTTGCCTTTGGTAAGCAGAAGTGATCGGTTCCATATTGGCTACTTCACAGGACTGACTGTGACCTGCCATGGACTGGTAGGCTACTTATCCACTTAGCCCCAGTGATGGGATGAACTGAGGTCTGATTTTGATGAACGTGTTCTCTGGTCCCCAGCACTGAGCAGATACTGGAATTTTTATGGGAGCATTATCTTAGGAAACACAGCAACAGGTGGGAACCATGGCAGGAAGTGGGTCTGGGGTAATTTAAGATGCCTCATGCCAATGACCTGAGTCACTGGGAGGTTCTTCAAGTTGACCTCATAAGTTGGCCCTCAGCTCCCCTTCAGATGGGATTTCTCTACATCTGAAAGGTTATGTAATGCCTTTCACCACACGTCCTGTGCTCTCTAGTCTTTCACCCAGTGCTTGCTTCTCCTAGTTCTCCTCATGCACGTACCACTGATCCTCTGCCCCCTACCAGCCTGGGAGCTCTGTGAGAGAGAGGTGTTGTGCTTTGTTTATCCACAGGAACTAGGACAAGATAGAATGTGTTCATCAAATTAAGACTGAGTGAATACATCTCAGATGAGGCACTACATTCCAGATCCTTCATTGGCTGTCTTTTTGCCCTGGCTATGGAGTCTTCTGACTCCCAGTCCACATGACCACACAAGTGCAGTCAGTGACCATCACTGGGTAGAAAAGAATTTTAGGATGTTGGATAGTTGGTTCTGGGACGAGTGTTTTCCATTTTACTCCTCTCAGTATTTTGTGTTTCCCAAATTCTTTTTTTTTTCCTTTTTCTTTTATTATTCATATGTGCATACAAGGCTTGGTTCATTTCTCTCCCCTGCCCCCACCCCCTCCCTTACCACCCACTCCACCCCCTCCCTCTTCCCCCCATCAATACCCAGCAGAAACTATTTTGCCCTTATTTCTAATTTTGTTGTAGAGAGAGTATAAGCAATAATAGGAAGGAACAAGGGTTTTTGCTGGTTGAGATAAGGATAGCTATACAGGGCATTGACTCACATTGATTTCCTGTGCGTGGGTGTTACCTTCTAGGTTAATTCTTCTTGAACTAACCTTTTCTCTAGTTCCTGTTCCTCTTTTCCTATTGGCCTCAGTTGCTTTTAAAGTATCTGCCAAATTCTTGATCCTTATTCAGAATGAATACGGGGCCCCTTAAACTGAAGGACTCAGGGAAGATGCATTTCCCATGCTTGGTGGATGTGGTGTTTTCTTTAGCTGGTGTAGAGAACATAACCTCGACACTGTCTGAGGACTGGATGCGTGCCTCCAAGGACAGAAGGCTGAACCTCACAATGGTCACTTCATTCAAGGTTTCTCAACTGTGGCCCAGTTGACAATTTGAGCTACATAAATCTTTGTAATGGGGACAGTTCTGTGCATGGAAAGTTGTTTAATAGCATCTTTCAGTACATGCCCCTATCAGACTCTCCCAAACAAATGACAATTCAAAATGTCTCCGCATATTGTTTAATGCTCCCTGGGGACAAAGTACTTTCAAATTGCTGTTCAGTGTTTTAATTTAGTGTATGGTGGGGTGAAGCCAGGAAACAGCCTCTTGGCCTCTGTTCGGATGGGTGCAGCTGATATTTCAGAATCCACCAAATCCAGGGTGTGTAAGTTCTGGTCAAACCTGTTTCTATCCATGGAAAGAAACAATGGATTTCAGGCACCTAAATCTCAGAATTTGCTTTTCCAGAGGAATGGCAGTATTTTTAGGATGGCTGTAGATGCGAATACGGACCGGGTGGGGGATGATAGAGTTAACAGCGTCATTTCACAGACATCGCAAGTTGGTTCAGCTGCTGCCAGTTTGCATGGGTTTGCAGCCAACAGTGGGACGGGAGGTTTGGGGACCCTCACTTGAATCCTCTGGAAAGGGACTGCTGTTCTTGCTCAGCTTGTCACCAGGGAAGAAAACAATAGCCTGCACTGAAGACCTGGACACTAATGAAATGCATCCCAGAGGAAAGTGTGTTTGATGTGGGTGTCTTGAGGCTTTGGCAACAGAGAAAATGAGAGGGAATAAGTTGGTAACGGGATGATGGATAGCACCTTAATGCACACAGGAAGGCCAGATTAAAGCCATTCATTGCTTGGGAACCAGCAGAAGCATTGTTCTCCTGTCTAATTGAAGCTTCCATTAAATTACTCCTTCACCTTCCGGTTCCACTGCCTGGACTTCTTCCTCCAAATGTATGACCACCCAACATGAAGTGGAAGGGGTGAGCAAGGCTATTGCAAACTTTAACTGAGGAAGGTGGTAGGGGATGCAGCCTGTGCTGTGTACTGCACTGTCATTGCTGGATCATCAGACCCAGGGACCTGTCAGCTCCACTAGCCAGTGTGTTACAAGGGAGGGACCTCTATGTCTCTGAGGAACTTGTGTGCTTTTGGGATGGAGCCAAAGCTGCCGTGGGTGGGACGCAGAGTAGAGGCAAACAGGGCACAGATTGCCTTGTGTTCAGGTGGACTTGTACATTTAGGAGTTGTGTTCAGGCCTCAACCAGCCTTGCCATGGGAACACAGGTTCTTGCACGCAGAGAGTTGTGTCAGGAGCTAGGATGGCCCCTCAGCCAGTGACTGTTTTTGCCAACAGCTGGGACCGGGAGCCAATTTGTCACAGAGGAGGTAGGACCTCAGCCAACATCAACACAGCTTTTCATGCCTGAGGTTTCTAAACCCTGTGCTGCTGAGGCAGATGAAGAAAGGGCATGAATGATAGGTCCCCACAAGAAACTCTAGTTTCTCTGTATCAGACTTTTTGTCATATTGGAGGAGAGTTTGAGAGCATGCTAGAATTGTTCAGGCCCTCAGTCCAAGACTTCAGTGATGGGACAGTTTGGCAGTCCAGGCCTAGGGCCCTCCTTAAATCCTATGAGGACCCACAGTTTCCTCCTGGTCTTGCAGTGGGACTAGAAGGACCTCTTCCCATGAGGACTGCTGAGTATATGTTCCCAGTGGAAGAATTTTCAAAGCCCACAGCTCAGCGTCCTATTATGAGCTGACCTCAACCAGGCTCTACTGGGCTGGGTTCCAGTGACTATTTTCTTCCTACAGTCATTATTCCATTTGACAGGTGAGAAAACCATGGCTCAGAGAGTCCAAGAAGCTTGTGTCCAGTCATAGAGTGAATGACTGCAGAGTAGGGGTGCACGTTCAGGTGGTCTACCCCCAGAACCCACATAATACATACACCGCCTAGGGAGCTCACACTTCAGCAAATCTGCCTTGGGATGATTCTCTGCTGCATTTGTGTATGTGGTGTGTGTGGTGTGTGGTGTGTGTGTGTGGTGTGTGTGTGTGTGTGGTGTGTGTGATGTGTGTGGTGTGTGGTGTGCAGTGTGGTGTGCAGTGTGTGTGGGTGTGTGGTGTGTGTGTGTGGTTTGTGTGTATGGTTTGTGTGTATGGTATATGTGTGGTGTGTGTGTGGTGTGTGTGTTCTGAGTTTTCTCCATCACTTCTGAATTCTCCATGCCTTCTTCCATAGTAGTAAGTGTTTTTATGAGAGTATACAATAAATGCTGAATCAAAATTAATTAATTATAGCATGAATGAGGCTAATTCTATAATTTATCATAGCCATAGATTTTCTGTATTTCAAGTAAAGATAATGGAATTTGCTCATCATAGCCTTAAGTGTAAGCTGAGCAGTGTAAATCCCAGTCCCATTGACATGCATTTGCTGGAGAACCACATGGGGAGAGGATGGAGCTGCCATTTGGAGCCATGGTTGAGCACAGTCAGCAGAACTGCAGTTATAAACCTGGTTCTATTTTGGGATCTGGGTAAAAGTCCAGAAAGAAGCTTATTTTGCACCTTTAGATCTGGATTACCTGCTCCCTTCTCATGGCAGCAGCAGCACCTCCAAGGATAAGGTAGCATTGGACATGTAGATGTCAACCCTTGGGCAAGAGTCCTAGTCATTGTTGGGTCCACCAGCTCCACAGAAAACCCTGGGTATCCTTTTACAGGAAGTGTCTGCTGGTCTGTCCTGAGACCACTCTCTCTCCACCCCTACTTCTTAGGTTATTTCCCCAAATAACCTAATAAAGGACATGTTCATAATGGAAAAAGGAAGAAGACACCACTTGTGTCTGAGAGGTTAGTCTTTAAGTATTGACGTTCATAACATTAGTGAAGGGACAAAGCTGGTGAACTTGTCCAGAAAATGCAGCTCCCATACAGGCAGAGCCTCTAAAGAACATGCAGTGGGTTCGTCCATCCAGTGGAGAGGTCCACGGGGTGGAGCTGTCCATAGGAGGAGGCGGCCAGTAGAATGAGCAAGTCCATATGATAGTTCCCGGGGTGTTGGGGTCCATGGAGGGAAGATTCTATGGGCGGGGAAGTCTCTGTGGTAGGATGCTCCGTCCTTGGCATTCCAGGTAAGGAATCACAAAAAGAGACAGGGGACCAAGTTCATAGAAGGTGGGAGGACCAGGCTATGCTGGGCTGTCATTAGCTTTCCTCTAAAGCATGTCAGGTTACACAGGGACACATTTATTGACAGAGAGAATGATCAAAGTAAAGGAAGAGCACTCTTCTTGCCTACCTTTTTATCCAAATATCATTTGCTGGGACCCTTTTTTTTGGATAAAAACAGTATTTTAAATTAAAATTTAATTAGTTACACAGTATATAATCATTTTTGGAAACTTAGAAGAAAATGATAACATTAGCCAAAAAAAAAGAGGAAAATCCCAGAGAAAGACTGGGAGAGAGAGATTGTTGGCTTTCCGAAACTTTGCTTTTAGACCTTTGTAAATGTGATCTTAAAACAGGTTACTCCAGAGGCACCTGCACATCCATGTTTATTGCGGCACTATTCACAATAGCCAAGTTATGGAAACAGCCAAGATGCCCCACCACTGACCAATGGATTAAGAAAATGTGGTATCTATACACAATGGAATTTTATGCAGCCATGAAGAAGAACGAAATGTTATCATTTGCTGGTAAATGGATGGAATTGGAGAACATCATTCTGAGTGAGGTTAGCCTGGCCCAAAAGACCAAAAATCGTATGTTCTCCCTCATATGTGGACATTAGATCAAGGGCAAACACAACAAGGGGATTTGACTTTGAGGACATGATAAAAGCGAGAGCACACAAGGGAGGGGTGAGGATAGGTAAGACACCTAAAAAACTAGGTAGCATTTGTTGCCCTTAACCCAGAGAAACTAAAGCAGATACCTTAAAAGCAACTGAGGCCAATAGGAAAAGGGGACCAGGAACTAGAGAAAAGGTGAGATCAAAAAGAATTAACCTAGAAGGTAACACACATGCACAGGATATCAATGTGAGTCAATGCCCTGTATAGCTATCGTTATCTCAACCAGCAAAAACCCTTGTTCCTTCCTATTATTGCTTATACTCTCTCTACAACAAAATTAGAAATAAGGGAAAAATAGTTTCTGCTGGGTATTGAGGGGGTCGGGGGGAGAGGGAGGGGGTGGAGTGGGTGGTAAGGGAGGAGATGGGGGCAGGGGGGAGAAATGACCCAAGCCTTGTATGCACATATGAATAATAAAAAAAAAAGTAGATCAAATTGTAGCGATTGTCTTTTTGTTCTCAGCTCAGTGGAGGCATGTTAAATAAACCATCAATGGTGAGCATACAATTTGATGAGCTTGACAAAAGTAAGCAGTTGTTTAACCACCAGCACACTCACAATAGAGGACATCTTTACCCCTTCCCCCAAACTTTCTCTGTGTATTTCTCTGTGTACTCCCCTGCCTTTCACGCCTGGCAAACCCATTTCCTAGGACTATAGCCTTGCCTTCTGTGGGTTAGCATATAAGGGAACCAAGCTTGTAGCATGTAGTCTTTTGTGTCCAGCTTTTTTCACTTACAAAGTTTCATTTTTAAAATTCATACCTGTTGTAACATATAACAATAACTTACTTATTTATTACTAAGTGTTATGCCATTGCATATGTAAATATTCTACATTATTTTACTCACTCACCAGTTGATGGACATTTGGGCTCTTTATTAAATAGAGGTAATAAGGATATACACACACAGATGTCTGTGTGGACATGTTTCTGTTTCTGTTGGATAACTACCTAAGTGGGGGATTGCTAATGTATTGTGGTGAGTATGAACTGAAATTGGTAAGATAGGGCCAAACTGCCAATGTAACAGTGCCATTTTTTTATCCCACCAGCAAGGTGGGAAAGTTTTATTTGTTCCAAATCTTTGATTCTACTTCATATTGTTAGTTTAAAAATTTTATCCACTCTATGACTTACTTTAGACTTTCCTAGTGGCTTAAAAGTTATAAGCACCCTTTAATGTGTGGATATTCTGTTTTTGGTGTACTGTTTGTTCAGATGTTTTGCCCGATTAATATCCTGGGTTGTTTGTTTCCTAATTATTGGATTAGGACTATATGAGGCTAAATACGATCAAAATATGTTATACATGCATATGGAGATATCACAATGAAGCCACCTACATTTTATAATTAATATGTGCTAATAATATAAAGTAAATATGAAAACCAAAAAAAGTATGTGTTGAATATTTGACAGAAATTCTTTACTGAATATTACATTTCTTACATATTTCCTCCTCGTCTGTGACTTGCCTTTTCATTTGCTTAATGGTGTCTTTTGAAGTGTCATAGGTTTTAATTTTGGTATCATTGGATATATATTATTATTTTTCCTTTCATAGTTTTTGCTAATTTAAAGATCCTTGCCTTTCTTTGAGTTATGGGTATAGCTATCTCTATGATCTCTATTACACACTTTTGAGTTAAGACACAGGTTTATGTCTTCATTATATGAATATCTGAGGGTTCTAGCACCACTTGTTGCAAAGATTATCCTCTTCTCTACTGAGCTGCCTGGGAATCTGGTTGAGAACCAATTTTCCACATTGCATGACCTGTCTCTGGACTTTTTCTTTTGTTCTGTTGTTCTGTATGTCTATCTTTATGCTAATACTGTCTTGACTACTGTCACTTTGTAGTAATTCTTTAAAGGAAGTAGCATGGGAAAGCCAGTTTTGCTCTTTTTTAACATTGTTTGGCTCTTCTAGGTTCTTTGCATTTTGATATGAATTTTAAAATTCACTTGTCAATGTATTTGATATTCTGCTGGATTTTGATTGGATTTACACAGAATCTAGTTATGAGTAATAGAGTTCTTGATATTTTGAGTCTTACCTATGGACATGGTAAATAGTTCCATTTGTGCAGGTCCTCTTTATTCTTTCAGAAAATATTTTGTAATTTTCAATGTACAAGTTTTGAACATGTTTTATAAAATTTATTCTCACTTAATGGTATTGCCTTATAAAATTTTGATTCTTTTGTAAGTGGTTGTTTCATTAATTTCTATATCTAAGATTTCACTGCTATTGTATAGAATTCAATAGTTTTTTTACATCATTATTATATCCTGCAGCCTTGGTTGGCAGATTTGTTAATAGCTTCAAAACACAAGATCATTTTATGTTGTTGGGTGATGAATTGGGCGTGGTTGTTTGTTTTCTCTTTTAATAAAAGTGTATCTTTGCATTTGCATGCAGATCCTCAGTGATCCTGAGAGGGGAAGGATGAGTTCTGTGCCCTCTATGGAGAATTATTATTTTAACAATTCCACACTTGGGCATTCAGCTCAGATCACAGAGTCTTGTCTTTCCTCACTTCATTTGGTCCATATCCAGTTGGCACAATGAGAACAGGAGGGGGACACAGGAGTAGAACAGGAACAATAGGCTTCTATTCCAACTCAGACTGTGCACTCATCTTGACTCTCAAAAGAGAGAAGTCATGGGTCCTTCCCAATGCTGTGTGGTACGCAGACAGCGCTGTCATATACCCACCCCTCACCTTCACTCTGTGTACTGTCTGGGAAGTGTGCTTTGGAGTTCTGCAAGGTTGTGACTGACATAAGGTGACATGGCATGGAGCCAGTGCGTAGGGGGAACTGTTGTCAGGAGCAAAGACTGTAATGCCAAACAATGGACTGATGTCAAGAGAGATGGAATTCAGGAAAAGGGGAGTTAGGAAGTCAAAGTTTGTCAGTCTTTACACAAGCACTGAGCGGACAAAGAAAGGCTATTTGTGACCTCAGAGCTCAGCACCTCAATCATTTGAACCATGCAGAGTTCTGGGTGTGGAATATGTTTAATCTTCTAGTCTGGGACAGCACTCCAAAGGATATGAACAGTATGGCCAGGCATGGGAAGAGAGTATAAGAACTTCAGTAGACATACCTCTTTTTAGGTCTCGTTAGTATTTCTTTGATGGAATAGGAAACACATTAATGCAACAGTGTAGACACAACACAACACACACATCTATTAGTGACTCTGACTAAACTTTGGTCAAGCACACATTAGTGATGATTAAATTATGGTTTATCAATGGTGGAACATGATCAAAAACGTCGTAGACATATTGTTTTGAGAAAATGTTCAGTTATTTTATTAGATCTGTTTTCTGGTTCTGTGTCTACTGATTTATTTGGGGGTTTCCATGTGTATTGATGTTGGGAAGAAAGTCCTTTAAAAGCCGAGGGCCAAACTTTGGTATGTGGTGACTCCACCAAGGGCTCTTCCAGAGAGACCTGGCTTGAGGAGACCAGAAGATCACTTTTCACCAACACAGCACCTGCTTTTGTAGACATTGTTCATTAAATGTTTTCCTTGACTTACTTTTCCCATAAAAAAGTGTCTATAGTTAGTAATTAGCAATTCCATGTTGCTCAGAATTGTGAAGAATCAACAATGAAATGTTGCATCAGGTGCAAACCAGCCACCTTCATGCTTTTGGTCACCTGTTTTGCCACAAAACACTGAGATGACAGCTATTTTCCTATGTTGTATACTTCTCTTGTGGACTAAGCTCCTCAGTTGATCTGGCCTGAGGCTTTTGCAGGAGGCTCACTTGGAACAGGATGATGGACTTCTGTAGCCTTCCACATGGCCTCGGGTCCAGCTATTGTTAAAGAAAAATTATTCACTGACACTCTCAAAACACAGTATAGCAAATTTTATTCAGGGTCATCATGATAAATTTAAAGGCCATAGCAGTAGTAGGGGGTTTGTAATGAAGGAGAGAGATCAGGCTCCATCTCAACACTGTGTGGGTGAGTTGGGATTTATAGCCAAGGAGCAGATGAGGATCAGGGGATAGAAAAGTACTAAGAGAACACATCAAAGGTAAAGGGAATGTGGGCATGCTGACCTGAGAGGATGCTTGCTGAAGGGGGAGGGTCCAGGGGATCAAACATCCTTCGGGGGTGGTAGAGGATGAAGAGCCTGAGCAGATAAGAATGGGGACCAGACATGGGACACACTCTTTCTGAATGGACTACAGGAAGTGCAGAGCTAGGCTTAGGATTCTGACTCAACTTTGGGCAAGCAGAGGACCCAGGGTCTTCTCTTGTTCTCTCCAGCAGGATAATTCACTTCCACATGGCAACACAGGGCTCCTGGTAGCTGGAATCTGCTTGATTTTCTCAAGGTTAAAGCCAGACTGGTGCAGTGTCACTGCCAAAATACTCTTTCAGATTAAACTAATCAAGCACAGGCCAGCCCAGACTCACGGTGGGAGGATAAATAAGATTATGAATACCGGGAAAGTGGCTCATTTGGGGCCATTTTTTGGAGCTGAGCTCCCTCAACTGTTACCACTTGGACTCCAGGAAAAGGGTGATGGTGGGAAGACCAGGGTATACTTTATAGGAAGATAAAATGCCAGGTATATGGGTACCATATGGAATGACTTCATACATGGTTTCTGAGGTACAGGATGGTTCCTTGTAGTGAAATGCTACATTCTTATGTAAAACAAGTAAGGAGAACTTGTGGCATACCCACTGTTGCTTCCTGAAGCTTTGGTCTTTACATCACAGTTAGTATAAGATAGATGATTCTTGCTAGATCATGTGATGCAGGGATAGTCCTGCCCTGAACACATGCACACTGATGCCTGAGACTTAGCAATGGGCACAGAGGCTTTGTTGTTAAACATTCATCCCATTTTTGGCTTGTATCCGATTAACTCAGGCTAGCTTCTAAGCCTGTCTGCGGGTTGCAGATAAGGTTGCGATAAATAACGACCAAATTTGGTGTTATTTGTATAAGCCGTTGCCATCCCTGAATAGATAGGGAGATCTGTGTCGTGTTGGATCTATGGAGATTGGTTTTGTTGAGTACAGAGGTGACAAGAAAAAAGCCCCAACCATGCCCCCTCTCCTGTCTAGTGGAGAGCATGCGACCTATGCACACCTGTTTCAGAGCATCAGTGTGCATGCTGTGGGCATTTCATGCAGAAGAGCCATAAGGAAGAGTCTGAGGAAGAGATGGCATGTCATACTTCTTTTAAATTTCTATTGAAATGCTAGCTGGAATTAGGTCATTAATAACAGTGGATATTACCTATTAGAAGTTTCCACTCAAATGAGGATCTGAAGTAGTTGTCCCCCATATATTTCATTCCTTTATCCATTTTTGGAGTAAGTAGGTATTTACTATGCAGCACTGGAGCTCACTCAGACACAGCATTGATTACAAAAGGGGAGGGAATTGGGAAAGGTTTCAGAAAGGAGGTGTGAGCCTGGGCTTTGGAGGAGGAGCCCATCCTGGACATGGAGTGGAAGAGCTCCAGAAGGCTGATGGGGTCACATGGAACTGCACAGCTAGCACCTGCTCCAAAGCGTGTCAGCATGTGGTCTTTAAAGGGTCAAAGGGCACAGTTTAGACATTGCAGGCCATTTGTTCTCTGCTCCAAAGACTCACTTCTGCTGTTCCCTTGAATGTAGCCACTGCAGTATGTAAATGGATATCATTCTTGTGTTACACCACAACTTATTTATTGATAGTCCTTGGGTTTGAACTCATGGCCTTGCGCTTGCTAGGCAGGTGTTCTGCTGCCTGAGTCAAGTCCCCAGCCCTTTTTGCTTTAGTTATTTTTCAGATGGGATCTCTCATTTTTGCTTAGGCCTGGCCTCAGGCTGAGGTCCTCCTACCCATACCACCTACATAGCTGGAAGTACCGGCATGTACCACCATACCTGGCTTGTTGGTTGGGTCTCATTAACTTTTTGCCTAAACTGGCCTTGAACCATGCTCCTCCTGATCTCTATTTCTCAAGTAGGTGTGCTTACAGGTATGTGTCACTATGCCCAGCCACAGCTTTATCTAAAGCTGTATTTAAAGGTGGCGGACCAGATTGGGCACACAGAATAGTTCTGGTCTAGAAAAGTTCTCAGACTTTGTGTGCTGAAGAGTCTTCTGGTAGACTAATGAAAACAGATTTGTGGGCCCCACCCCTGAGACTTTCTGATTAAATACATATGGAATGGGGGCTGAGAATCCGAATTTTACCAAGCTCCCCAGCAGCGCTAATGCTTCAGGTCTGGGGAACCATGATTTGGCAGCCAGTGTCAAGGCAGCTAAGAATCGCCCCCACCCTCCATTTCCACCAGCCTTCCTTTGCCACTTAGTGCTTGGGATTGTCCCAAAGCCAATTCTCTGAGACATGTTGGCTGAGGTGGCAGGTGGAGTTGTGTAACTGTGCATAGTAAGAGCCTGAGCAAGTGCTCAGTCTGCCTGCTGTGTCCTCAACCCTTCCTCCTTTCTCTACACAACTACAGCCTCTCCTCACTCACCTTCCATCCAGATGGACTGAAATGCCTGTGAGCAGCTGGACAGGAGTGAGCAAGCTGAGCAACAGTGTCCTTTCTCCATCTGAGTTCTGAACACTTTAAGGAATAGTCACAGGAGGCAGTATCAGTATTAAAGATAATAGTAATTGCAAACATGCAACCCTAGTGATATCACCAGACATCCTTCTAAGGACTTTAGCTTCATTTTCACATCATTGAGACTCCAAACATTTCGTAGAGCTACTGTCCCCATTTTACTGATGGAAAAACAAAGTCATGGAGGTGTCAGTGACTATGTGGAGAAAAAGGTTATCTTTTCCAGTTTGCCAATGTGTACTTTCAGACACAGAGAGGAGGAGACTTACTCCATGATGCACAGGTGGAGCTGGAGAGTTGATCTGCAGAACAATGCTGGGTTTCAAGGTCAAAGTCGACTCGTGTTCCCTCATTCTCAACTATGCTAGGAAGAGCAGCGGAGGAGGCAGGTCTCCCAGATGGAAGCCAGGACTGCCAGGCAGCCCCTGAATGAAGAAGCAGAGTGTGCGGCCATGCTATCACCATGGAAACATGCACTGTGATGATTCCAGTCCCAATCAACCACCTGGACAGGTCACCTCCTACGTAGAGAAGGGAGCGAGGATGGAGATGTACACCAGGAACTTTAGTCTTCTGGAGAAAGGACTAGTGAGTTTCTTTTCCCACAATGAGCATGAAAAGGCTGGGATCATCAGTATCTGCTAATCATGTCCCATAATTGACGGCTGCCATCGGAGACAGTTTCAACAGAGAGAAGCCTGTCCTTGAGGCTTCCTTGCTTTGCTTTATAGCAGAAAGGGGGATGAGAGAAAATCAGAGAATTCATGGTCACAACAGATGGAATAAAATCAATGTCTTAGCCAGTGGCCTATCTCCAAGATGTCACTTTCTGTTACCAGCTGAACACATCGTCATTGCCAGAAATTGTTCAGGGTTTCAGGCATTAAGAGAGATGTGTCCTTAGGGAGGGCCATTTCAAAATTTCACCTTCCATTTGTCACTTCTTAATTTTGATTTGGGCCCCAGTAGTGGTAGTCCATATTTCAGGAACATATGATCTGTCCTAGTTTTCACTGAATGTCAAGGCATGAAGGTTGAACATGCGTTAGCATTTCTAGAATCTTCGTCAGCACGTCTTTACTCAGTAACCATCA
This sequence comes from Castor canadensis, assembly GCF_047511655.1. NCBI lineage: Eukaryota > Metazoa > Chordata > Mammalia > Rodentia > Castoridae > Castor > Castor canadensis. Next base: position 172,916,031 of record NC_133391.1, read on the forward strand.
AATTATATCCAGTTCCAGATCAAGCAGTCAGGCAGAATTCATCTGCCTTTCTACACTTGTTATTCTATCCAGGCTCTTGATTGGATGATGGCTACCCAAACTGGGGAGGTTGGATCTTCTTTACCAATTCTTCTAACTCAAACATGGATCACTTCTGGAAACACTCTACCAATCTACTTTTGCACTGCCTAAAACTCAGCCAATTTGAAGAATGTGGGCAAATCTTCCAGAGCCAAGTTGAAAAGGGGACCCTGCATGACTAGGAAGGGAAGAAAAATGTGTAGTTTTCACTTCTTGCATTTCTCCTTACTCCCTTAGCTTTTCAGTTGATGGTGGGGTCTATGTGCTTCGTCAAAACAAGTAAGCAAGCAGGCTTCCTTCATAACCCAAAGACTTCAGAGTTCAGAATTCTTTTGGTTCTGGTTCATTGTGAAAGCTGTTTCCAATGTCTTCAAAAGAATCAAGGGAAGGAAGGAAGGGAGGGAGGAAGAAAGGAAGGGAGGAAGGAAGGAGAAAAGAAAGAGGAGGGAATGAGAAAGGAGCGGGAGAGAGAGAAAGAAAAGAAAACAAGACAATCCCCACCCCAAAACAAAGCAGGCAAACAAACAACAAACCAAGCCCTTTCTTCCCCCTGCCAAGAAAAGAAAACCCAAGACAAACAAAACAAAACAAAATTCATCTCCTCAGCTGGGTGGAACATTTGCATGCTGGTTTCATGGACTGTACACAGTATCCCATGCCTGTGTGGGTTCCATGTTTTGGTGTGATCTCCAGGGACTGGGTACCCACCTCTACCTCCACTTCCTTTTAGCCCCTTAACTGCCAGGGCTCATTGCTCCCTGGGAAACTAGAAGTGCTGGCCTCTCATTTGGGTACAGGAAACACAGACACTCTGTTGACATGACCCCATCTGTTTGGGATGTGTTCCTGTCCCTGAACTAACTTCATCTCAGTAGGGTAGAGAAAGGGATTCATTTCTTTCACAGAAAACTATGTGACATTCTTAATTTCAATGTGATTTTCCAAAGAATGGTTTTTCTCCCTGTTCCTTTGATGACACATATTACAAGATTGATTATACTACCACAATGGCAATCTTGAAAAGATTTGAAGAAAATGAAAAAAAAAAAGTCTCTCATAACATGAGCAAAATGATTGTCAGTTAGGCATCTTTTGTTAATAAACAGGATATTGTGCTTTATAAATTAGTGGTGTCTTGGCTGAGCTTTGGGCATACATTACAGTAAACCAATGAAACTTCACTGGAGAAACTGTTTTAATTGAACTGTAAGCTGCTGTAGACAGCACATGTCTCTCTGGGAGCCAGGTGGTACTTGTGAATATTTAGCTGCCCAGAGTCAAAAAGCACATATGCAGTCATGGGGGGTTTATCTAACAGAACAGTCACCCTTAGAGCAGCAATGTCTATTTCCAAGTGATGCGTGTGGCTGGGACAAGACTTTCTGAAATGAGTGCTAACCCACTTGCTTCTCCAAATTAGCCTCCTGCCTCTGCTCTGGAAGCGTCTTAATGGGCTGTATACAATGATGCAATTACAGCAGCCCGGCTTCACAAAGCAGTGCAATCAGCAGCTTGGGTGATGGCTTCAATAGGAGTGTGCAAGGTGTGGCCCTCATCCTTTCACAAGGAGCGTGCTGCTTTTCACACACATGCCCATTTGTGTCTGTCACAGGCTTCCAGCCGCTTACCACTTATACATTTGCTAATTGTTCCTCATTCTGCAGTGTTTTTTAGCCTCAGACTTTTCATATCCATCTGTTCTAACTGAAACCTCTCCCAGCAGATTGAAAGCCCCTCTAAGTGATCCCCTAATGTTTATTGTCCTAATTCCACTTTAGAAACATGGCCATCCATGTGAAATATCTTTCATATTGGCTATTTGCAGGAAATATTTTTCTCTGACACCACAGATAGAGCCAGTTTTTGTGCTAATCATTGCAGATTACCTGAGTAGCTGCAGGCTGGAAAAAGAGTCTCTCTCTCTTTCTCTCACTTCTTTCTTTTACTCCTTTTCTTTCCCTTTTTGTTCCTTTCTCTCCTTTCTTTTTGTCTTTTATCTCTCCCTCTTTCTCTCTCTCTCCCATCCTTCTTTCCTTCCTTCCATCTTTCCATCCATCTTTCCTCATTCCTCTCTCCATCCTTCCCTGTCTATCTCCAAATATTTATTGAGACTGCAATGTTTCAGATCCTGTTCTAACAACTGGGGATTCATCAATGAAAAAACAAAATAATATTCTTTATGAGCTTACATTTTAAAGAGGGGAGAAAGACAATAAATTATATGATATAAACTCACATACATATATATATAATGCATGCACATGTATTATAATAAACACACCCACATGTGTGTATGAGTTGAGTGAGATACACACATAGTCATAGGCACAGATGATGTCAGGGCTGGGCAGGGATGCATGAGGTGGATGGGAGTGAGACTGGTTGAGAGTGGGATGTGAAGGGTGGGTGCCATTCTCTCTAGGGGTGCTATGACAGCAGGGACGAGCTGTGGGGTGAGTGGGGAAGCACTCTATGCAACAAGATGACTATGTTGCCACATTAGGAGATTGGGGAGCCCAGAAAGTGCTAAATAAAGCCACATGCTGCAGGCCTCATGCTCGAAATTCGGACTTCATCTTTTCTTGGGAGGGAGACAGGAGCCATGGGTGTGAAATGATTTGACTCAGTGCTAAAAGATGACTCTGGTGGACATGTGGTGAATGGAATGCAGAGGAATGACAAGTGGAGGGAGTGTAGGTGAAAGGTCACAACAGACACTGCAGGACAGAATGAAGGCAGTGGTCCACGGCACACATAAAAACAGACTTGAATTTGGGTGAGGAGTACATGTGTGGGCGGGGAAAGAGAGAGAGAAGGAAGAAGGGAGGAACAGAGAGAGGTGGAAGGGGAAGGAGAGAGGGAGAGAGGGAGGAAGGACAGCTTCAGGATTAGGCAGGAAGGGAAGTAGTTTTACTGACTTGAGTCAGCAGTGAAATTGGTTTAGGAGTGGTAGGCGGGCAGGGAGAATCAGTCCAGTTGGAGGCATTTTAAGTTTATGCTGACTTAGCTGAGCATGTAGTCTGCAGATCAGAGGAAGAGAGTGAGGAATGTACAGATGGTGTTCAGAGAGACCCACTGAGGGAGTGACCGTCCACAGATTCTCTCCAGAAACAACCTGCTCTGATTTTCTGGTACAACAATGGTCTGTTTTTCTTAGGTTACAATAAGGCCTAGAAAGTATTTCTTCCAGTGCTAACTCTTTGCATATGAAGTTCTAACTGTACTCAGTAAGGAAACATGAAACATGAGTCATGGGTTCATGGAATTGTTAGTACATACAAAAGAATTCACAGGTACAGATCACAAAGAAATGCAATATTTTTGGCCCAGATTAGTTATTTTAAGAGTGGGGTTTAAGATTATTCATAGAAAGAAGGCAGGGGTTGAAGAAGTATCCCACCAGGTTCTGATTAGTGGTTGGTGGAGAGGTCTTTGGAGGAATTTAATTGGAGCCAAGTTATAAGAAGGCCTGAAGGAAGAAGGGGTTGAGACAAGGAGCACCCACATTCCTGAGTTAGGACTACACGTCAGCAAAGGTGGGTCAGCATGGACACATCATACCTGAGTAGAGCTTTTGACTTGTTAAATACAGTTTTTGCCCTCTCCTATGATTTTTGAAACACCCTTAATTGCAACTCATCAGCATGCAGGGGATAGTAATCATCCCCACTTCACTGAGGTTTTTTAAGGTTTAAACATGATAAATCAAGCTAAGAATAGTGGGCCTGCCATATAGTAACACTTATGATAATAATAATAATAATGACCTTGATAATGAAAATAATAGATAACACACATTATCGCGTGAAATTTTCAGAATGAGATTCATTTTCATTTAAAGCAATACATTAAAAAATGATAGCATGTTTTTGGTATGGAGGAGGCATTAAGTGAAGGACTTTAAACACAATTAGGATACAGTATTATAACAAAAATCCAAACTTATGTATGAATGGGGCCCCTAAACAAAACTGGAGCCAACTGGCAGGTCACCCTTTGTGTTTCATGATCTGTGTACAAGGGACAAAAAGACGTAGTGATTTAGTGCTTTTAGGGGGATGATGGTCTTTTATAATATCTCAATGTGCATTAAAAATTACAATGTGTATTTGGATTAACTGTTTTAGGGCTAAAAATGGAAGATATTTAAATTGTTTTCCTCCTACTTTGGGGGGGTGTCAAATAAATTTTGGGAACTGTGTAAGTAGATGGTGTTTGGATCTCTGTCAGAGGAGGGCTCTGGGGTGATGCCTGATCTGTTTGCTATAGCTCAAGTGTACCTGAAAGAGCTTTGTATTTCAATGACAAACCTGATAAATGTCCTCAAAAAGGGCTTCCCTTAATGTGGTGTTGCTCTCAGTCTAGGGCTGTGGTGTGGCCCCGGGTTGTCTATCCTCCTGTCATCTCCCTGTGTCATCTCCTCTGCTTAGCATGCTCTTCTTCAGGTTCTTCAGTTTGACTGTCTTTAAGACTGAAACTTTGGAGAATCACTGCTGTTGTTACAAATAGCAAGTCCCAGGAGACTCCTTGGAGTGATTTCTATGCCACCAAATCCCTAGTGAATGAATTTGTGACCTGGACATTGGAGCCCAGGACCGTCTGTGAAGGCTGACTCGCAAGTTCATTCTTAGTCCACCCTCCCCAGGATGAGCCCCACGTGGGACGTCCCAGGGCCTGGTGCCACCATAATACATACCTTTGTGTATCCAAGACTCTGAGGCTGTGTGGGCCTCTGGGGCCAGAGCTCAGCCATGCTAAAACCAGTTTTGGAAACACTGTTCTAAGAGACATATGCAAAGTGCCAAGCAATTAAAAACAACACAATCCAGATTCAAAATAAAAGTAGATTTACTAACAGTGTTAATTACCATGTAATCAGTTTTGCTTGTTTGCATGTTTTTAGAAACAGAACATCAGTTTCAGCTTTTGAAACTATGTTGACTATAGCTATCCTTAATTAAATAGCATTACCTCCTGGACCCTGTAGATCAGATCAGTTCTAGGTCCCTTCCAGCTTTTGAGACACCAGCATTATCTGCTATTTTCAGTTTCTGCAATGTGATTTCTATTTTGTTTTGCTGGGGATCAACCCCAGGGCCTTCCACATGCTAGGCAAGCAGTCTACCTTTGAGTTACATCCCCAGCCTCCAGTCTCTGCAAAAGAGAATGGAGGCCGGAGAGTTGCCTGGACCTACAATAGAATCAAAAAGAGGCTTCCAGAATGGGCACAGCAGTGGGGCTGGGATGAAAGGGGATATGGAGGAACAGCAGCTTCTAAATAAGAAGTGGATGGCGGTGGACATACTGGGAGGAGATGAGTCTTGGAGGGCCTGTAAGAAGACTTGGAAGGGAAGCAAGATGGGAATGCAGAGAGTAGGTGTAGCAGAGACAAAGAAGGATGGCTATGGAAGAGAGGGTGAGTGGAAGGAGGAGGAGGGAAGAGAGAAGCTGGTAGGTGCGAGAGAATAGAGTGGTCGTGATACTCAGGGCTTCTGACTGGGTGGATGAGGTATGCGTGTGCATGTGTGTATGTGTAGTCCCACATGGCTTTCATTTATAGATGAAGAATCTAGACTCAGTTACCTGGTAGTGTCTGGGACCTGTTGTTGAACTCAGGTCTCTTGGCTCCAAAGTCCTTGTTCCTGTACAGACAGGTTGATATTGGTGTGTTGTGTGACTCCTAGATCCCTAGCCTCCAGCTGGACACTTCCTGAAGGACTGTTTGTGAGGCCTGGCTATTGTCTTTTCTCTTGAAGAAACTGATTTTCAAAAACCTTAATAAATCTGTAACATGTACTAAATGCTTAAGCATTTAGTTCCACTGCTTCTATAATGATTAGGTTGTTATCAAAATCATTAAGTAATACATTTTAATCACACTGAAAAAGTATTATAACCCAATTTAGAACAGGTCTTAAATTCAATATTTTATATATAATTTGGATTATTTCCCACTATCAACTGTGATGGTTAATCTCGTCAACTTGATTGGATTGAGAAATTCCTAGGAGATTAGTAAGGCACACTTCTGGCTGTGTCTGCGAGGGCGAGGGCCTTTCCAGAGAGGATTAACTAAGGGGGGAAGACCTGGCCTGAATTTGGCAGCAACAATGAATAAACTGGGGCCCAGGTGGAATAAAAGAGGAAAAAGAGGGAGCCAGCTAGCACAGACTTACTCCCTCTGCTTCCTGGTTGTCATGAAGGGAGCTGCTCTACTCCAGTAGGCATCTACCATCATGAAGTTTTGCCTGACCTCAGGCCCCAGTGCAACGGAGCCAGCCAACCAGGAACCGAACCCTCTGAAACCATGAGCCTAAATCCTTCTTTTACACTGTTTCTCAGGTATTTGTCACGACACGCCAACCTCTATTTGATTCATTCTGGATTTCCTTTTCTTCCCAGAACAATGTGCTTCAATCCCCCTGGGTCTCTTAGAATACACATTCAGGGGTATCCATCCAGCTGCCTTGGCAGCTTTGTTGTCCTTCAAACACTCAGGCACACTCCTGCTGGGGGCATGTTGTACTGCCTGTTCCTTTTGCCTGGCATGGTCTTTTCAGACCTGGCCCTTGGTTCCTCCCTCACCTTTATGGTTTGCCAATTTCAGCTTTTCAGAGAAATCTTTCCCTGACACCCTATCTAAAAATGTAACTAGCATTCCCTTCTTTCTTTCAAGGTTTATTTTCTATATAACCTTATTACCTGCAGATACGCCAAGTGTCTTCCATATTTTTAAAACTGATATTTGCATAAAAAAGTAACCATTTTATAATGAACAATTCAATGGTACTCAGTACAAACCCCTCCAAAGTGGAACCTGTTACCCACTCTTTCCATTCTCTTCTCTTCCCTCCGGCCTCTCTTGACCTCTGATTTTCCTTCTGTCTCTGCTTGACTTCTCTATTCTGGGCATTTCTTGTAACTGGAGTCACATGGAAGATGAGTTTTTGCTGTAGCTTCCCTTAACATAATGTTCTCAGGCTCATTCATGGCGTACCATGGATCACCACTTCATTCTGCTGAAGACTACATCATCTTCTGCTGTACATGTGTACCACAGTCCCTTCACTCATCTGTTTCCATCTTTTGGCTTTTGTGAATGTAGGTAGCATAAAGCTTGGACTTGTTTGGTTTTTTGGTTCTTGTGTGTTTGTACTCAACAGTAGACTTGCAAGGTCTCTGCCTATCAACAGTATTCTCCCCAGACACCCTGGTTCCCACTGCATTTGAGAAGCAAAATGCTACTCTTTTTGTAGCAAAGCTCTGGTAGATGAATAGCTACTCATTCTTTTGTTTTAATTGCCTTTGTCAATGTCACATTTCAAATCAAGGGATCCTGGTTTGATTTATTAGCATGGCAGCAAGCAATCCACTTATCTAGAAAACTTTCTCCTGGGACCACTCAGGGAAGCTCTTTGAAGTATGGATTCAAACCAATTATTAAAGATATCCTTTTTTTTGTGCATGGTACAGGGCCTATATCTTGAGCCCCTCCACCAGCCGTTTTTGTGATGGGTTTTGTTGAGATGGTGGCTCACCAATTATTTGCCCAGCTGGCTTTGAACTGCGATCCTCCTGATCTCTGTTTCATGAGTAGCTAGGATTTACAGGTGTGAGCCGATGGCGCCTGGCTGTGATATCCTTTTAAAATCAGTGCCCTTCTGAGGAGAGCAAAGAATATTCAAATAACGCTAAGAAACAGAAAATTGAAAGATTAAAATAAAGATGGAAGTTTAAAAGTTGGAATCCAACTTACTTCTTTTCTCTAACTCTACACTGGCAAAAGTAGATATTGAGATGGCTGGGTCAAATTTTCCCTTGTACTGCTGTCAGCAGAAAGAGCATTGTCTGAGAATTATAAAGAAAAAGCTTACCAACAGCTAGGTGTGCAGAGTTGGCTTTGGCTTAAGTGTCTGGCATGCAGTGTGTAGTAATCCCTCCTGCTTCACAGTGAGCAAAGGTCAAATGAGGCCCCAGGTCAGTGCTCACAACCTTGACTGCACATAAAATACCTCGGAGAGTTTTCATACAGTAGAAGATTGTGTCCAGAGACTCTGCTTTAATTTGTCTAGGAGTATAGCTGGAAAATTTATACTTTTTAATGTTTTGCTCCTCCTCTTCATGTCTAGCTTTGAGCACACTGTCTAAGGATATCTCAGTTCCTTTAAGAAAAGAAAAAAAAAGGTGGTTTATTTAATGCTAGGTTTGGAGCATGAGAGTTGAATTTTATATACACATGTTTGTTATGCCCCAAACATATTTCAAGGGGCTGTGTCTTAAATGCTTATTTTATTTTATTTGAGCTAATTGGATTGTCTAGAAGTTCACAGCTCAAAACGTGGGTCCTAGCCCAGCAGCCTGGCAATTAGCTGAGAGCTCACTGGAAACAGATCCTAAACAAACATAAGAGCCTTGTAGTAATGGTGGCCACTGTATAGCTAGCATCGGCAGTCTGACTGCAGGACTGCTTTGCGTACAAGAAGATGGTGTGTGTCCAGGGGAAGGTGGAGGGGGTTCTGGCCTTGGATTCTCTTTCCATTGTCATGTCAAGAATGCTATGGAGTGCAACAAACAAATGGGGATTGTAGTTGTTTCTTCAAAATGTGACCATACCACTTTAGTCAACCAAAAGCAATTGCTCTTTGTGCAGGACCCAGGCAAAACCCTGGGATTTAGATGGAGTTGCTTTGTCTAGCACATAGTGCGGGCCGTGCACTGCCCCTGTTCCCTGACAGTGGCAAATTGAGAAAACTGACAATTTTGAAAAAAAAGTCTTTAATTATTTAGCTTCAAAAAAAGAATTGATACCGTCCATCCCAAAGTGGGCTGCACCTTATAGAAAAATTGTTTTTTTTTTATTTGTTCATGGCCCAATATTATATGGACAAGGACTCCAGTGACCCTAGTGACTAAGACTTGCTAATTGGTAAGTGTGCAATCTGGGAAACTTGCATTTTGCATTGTCTTTATGTGGATTGATGCCAGTGAGCTACAGGCTCTCAACAAACTAGCGGGGGACAGTTTCTGCTGCAATGCAGAGATTTTCTGTGTGAAAGATATGTGTCATTTACCTTTGCTGAAAGAGAAGAAACAATACATAGAAGAGGACTCATCAACTTGAACTGTGCCCTGCCCACACATGTGGCAAAGGACGATAGGTGAAAAATCTCAGTAGAAATTGGTGCTCCAGTTAATTAAGCACAGCTCCACGACAAGAGTCATTCCCACAGCACTGCACAGCACAGGGCTAGGACTTTGAGGGCTTAATGGAAAGATTTCTTACATACAGTCATTAAACACCAGAATGAATTATTAATCAACCTTTTCTGGAAGTCTGTAAAGGAAGGATGGATTTTCATTTGCCTGAAACATTTTATGAGATTCTTCTCAAAGGCAGTAGGGAGGCTCTGATGAATAGTCATTCATAATTGCAGCCTTTGGATTCTGGAATTCTATTTAGGAAACAGAATTAATGGGAAGGCTTTGAGTAAATACATGAGAAATATGAGGAGAGACATCAGGGCATCCCAGTATCTTGTGGGTGTGTTGGGAGGGTATGACTTAGCCTTCACCCATGGACTTGTACCAGCAGCAATCGGGGAGCTTTAGGAGCTTCTCTCTTGGACTAAGACTGGGCTGTGGCTCTGAGTCTTCCCGTTTCTCAGACGAATCAAGAATCTACCTGATCTCCTGGTTCTCCAGCCTGCGGATGGCCGTTATGGTACTTTTAGCCTCTGTGATCCTGTGAGCCAAGGTAATAAATCCCCTTTTATAATTCTATATATTCTATTGGTTCTGTTCCTCTGGAGAAGACTGACTAAATAAAGTCATGTAATTTCATCGTGTGTTAGTGGTTAATACATTTATATCACCCAGAAATAAACTTCCAGCATGACCATTTTTTAATTGCATTATTTCCTTGTTACTTATTTTCATTCTTAAGTTGTGAGTACTATGCAACAAAACTCTTCAACCCAAACCTTAAATCAAGCCTCTCTTGCCTTAAATCAAGAGTCAGTACACAGTGACATAGGGAAAAATCTGGCCCACTGCCTGTTTTCATGAAGCCCAGTTCCTAAGAATGACCCTTACATCTTTTAGTGGTTGAAAACATCAAATAGAAATAATATTTCAGTACTCATGAAAATTGTATGTAATTCAGATGTCAACATTTATAAATAAAGTTTTTTTTTTTTGGTGGGCCTGGGGCTTGAACTCAGGGTTTTGTGCTTGCAAAGTAGGTGCTCTACTGCTTGACCCAACATAAATAAAGTTTTACTGAAAGAGTCACACTAATTCTTCCATATATTTCCTATGGTTTCCTATCCTACCTAGCAGCAGATTAAGTAGTTGCGACAGATACTGTGTGCACAAAGCCGAAAATGTTTATTATCTGACCTGATGTCATGATAGCCATCTTTCCTAATGGTGTGCACATGGAATAAAGCCATTGACTCTTCCAAGGAGTTGCTCCTGGAGCCTCATCTCCCAAAGACACAGCAAGTCAGGCCATGAGACTTTGTCCTGCTGCATCCCACTGAGTGGGCTGTCTCAGTCCAGGAATCAGTATCTCAAAAATTTCCCCATAACCTAGAAGGTAACACCCATGCACAGGAAATCAATGTGAGTCAATGCCCTGTATAGCTATCCTTATCTCAACCAGCAAAAACCCTTGTTCCTTCCTATTATTGCTTATACTCTCTCTACAACAAAATTAGAAATAAGGGCAAAATAGTTTCTGCTGGGTATTGAGGTGGGGGGAGAGGGAGGGGGCGGAGTGGGTGGTAAGGGAGGGGGTGGGGGCAGGGGGGAGAAATGACCCAAGCCTTGTATGCACATATGAATAATAAAAGAAAGAAAATTTCCCCATACTGCTTTTTCTTAACAATTCTAGCATCTTCCTTCATTCAAATGATAGGATTAGAACATCTGAGCAACAAATTTTGTAAGTAATCTTATTTGGATTTCAGCAACATCTCATGCTTATTATTACATTGGTAATATAATAAAATATCTAAGTGCTATTGATAGGTAGCATTTCGACATGAGTGGTGGGGTTATGCAAAGGGAACCCTAAGATGGAGAATCCTTGGCTAGGTGTGCATGTGTGAGAGCCCTGTTCTCTCTCTCTCTTTCTCTCTCTCCCAGCCTGATTACCTACATGCTGAAAGCTAAACTTCTACCCCATGGAGGAGGCCTGATTAGAGCCAATAAGAAGAAAGCCTGATGCAGCCTTGTCTTCTTCAAGATTAACTTTGCTCCTGTACCTGTCACAAATGAAAGATAATCTCTGGTCTACTCTCTGTTTAAGGTGGGCTACTTTGACCCAGAGTTGCCTTTTGCCCCTTACCATGTCATTATAATTTCATCATACTTTTAAATTTTCTCCCTTCCCCATCCTGCATTGTTCTTAGGTGGACTTGACATTCCAAGTCCCCTGAAACTCCAATAGAAGCCTGTGTCAGGGTAGAAGTGATGGTCATTCTTGACTCTTTTCTGAGATGACTCACTTTCACTTCTGAAAGTGCTTTTTTATTCTAAAAAACTTTACTAGTTTTAATAAACTTTGCTATTACTTCACTATGTTTCATGTCTTTCCTGAAGTCTTCTCTTGCAACAAGATAGCTGTGCTGACCCTCTGGTGGTACACTGTAAAATGTTAATTTTTTTGAGAGAAAAAGATTTTATTTTAATTTCCCCAAGATTGTCACTGTTTTATTCATAGACAGTTGATAACTGTGTACTATGCTCACTTCCACTAAACATTAACAAGTAGGGGTGTTCATGGATGGTTATTGTAGTAACCACACAAAATTACCTTTCTCTTACAGATGTATACTCTAAACTATGATTTTGACTTGATCCTAAAATGAAATATAGCCAATAATTTGGGATCTCATAGAGTCTTTGTAGGGTTATAATTTATAAAGCAGCAAAAATTCTTGTAAACTCAGCATCTGGGGCAAGAATATTTTGCAATGCAAATTTTTGTGCATTTTACATTTATGACTATGAATTAGTTAAACACACAGCTCCCATGCTATTTACAGATGTAAATGGGAGGGAGCAGTGTCCCTGTTGGTTTTGTGTTTGGAGTGCTCACTCTCATTGTGCTTTGCCTGTCTGTAAAGCAATCTGATTTGATTATGTGAAACAAGGTTACCAGGTAAATCTAAGAAAGAAGCTCCCTCTTTTACTCCTGAATCCCCAGCCCTCTGTCAATGCCTTCATCCGGGCTTCTCTTTAACAGATGTTCCTTAAGTGTCACTCCTACACATTCTGTATGCAAATTTTGAGAATTTATAGCTATGCTTATTGTGCTAGTTTGCTAGGTCTGCAAAAGTATCCCCCACTGGGCTTCCCAATAACAGAATTGTATTGTTTCTGGATTTTGGAGACTAATCCAAAGGTCAGGGTATCAGCCAGGTTAATTTTTGCCTAGGTCATGAGGGAAATTCGATTTTTAATCTCTCTCCCAGATTCTGGTCATTTGCTTTGACTTTCCTTGGCTTGCAGTTCTCTTCCATTTTTCCTGTGCACCCCTCTGTGTCCAAATTTCCCCTATTTATAAAGACACACTCATGTTGCATTAGGTGCGTCTTTCTTCAGGATGACATCATCTTACCTAATTACATCTGCAACAGTCTGAAATGAAAGTGAGCATGGGGGAGGGTAGTCAGTTAACAGCACTGCCTAAGAATCCAAAAAAATGCATCATGCATTTTTGAGGCTTCTATCAAGAGGAGACAAACATAATTATGAGTGCAGGGATGGGGGTGCACTTCAGGTAACTGAAGGATTCATTCCTATGAAACATTTTATTTCCTGATGACACTGGGCGAGTTGCTGTATCTTATAGAATAAATCTACTATTTTATTGGATGAGACTTATTTAAGCAATGAGAAGGATATGCCAATTATCTCATTTGGCTTCACTGCTGTTCTAAGTTAGAAAGATTATCTTTGAGACTTTTCTGACCTTGTCAGTTGTCAGTTGATGACAGTTTTGTGAGCAAATGCTAAGGAGACTCCTCCTCAGCTGGACAGTTTCAGGAAGGCACCTAATTAAAACACCTTTGTAGGTCCTTTTTCTCAGCAGCTGGACAGTGTTTGGCTCCTGTTCCGCGCAACTCCTCGCCATGAGACTCTCAGGGATTTCCTGCTTATCTGATGGGAGTCTTTCTTTTTTTTCTTTTTCTTTTTTGGCAGTTTGGGTTTTGAATTCAGAACCTTTCACTGGCTAGGCTACTACGGTTCTACCACTTGAGCCATGTCTGACGGAGCTCTCGATTAGTTGCTCTTGAGCCTGAGTTCATGTATGTCATGCTTTCAGAAAACTCCAGTACATGGCTACCTGTGCAGCCAGGTGTGATGGGTGTGCAGTACAGATGCTGAGAGAGAGAGAGAGAGAGAGAGACAGAGTGAATACACTCCAGGTATGCCTACATTGTATGTACCCATCTTACCTGTATTAGGACTAGTCAGTTTAGGCCAACACAGTATTCAGTAAAGCATATCTGCTTTGGATGACATAGGTTGCATCATTTTCAAACTCTCAAACAAATGTATTTAGATGATAAAAATATAGTAAATAATGATGGCTAAGTGAACTTGAAAAGCCTGTAAAAAAGACAGATAAATAAAACCTGGAGATTTTAGCTGAAAGTTTATCTTAACATTTTAGACAAATTTCTTTTTTTGTTTATATTTTTTAAATTAATTAATTTATTTTTATTGTGCTGGGTGGGGGTACATTATGGCATTTACAAAAGTTCTAAGAATGTATCAAATATAAACTTCTAAACAAATTTATTTCAAGCAGTGATACGTTCACAGGAAAATTGAAATAAAGGTACAGAAATTTTTCCATATAACCTTGACTCCAGAAAGAAAGAATCTTCCCCACTACCAACATCCTATACCACAGTGGTGCATTTGGGATGGCTTATGAACCTACATGACACGTCATTTTCACCAAAGTCCATACTTTCCTTTAGGGTTTATGTTTAGCGTTGTAAGTCCATGCGTGTGGACGAATGTGTAATGACATATATCCACCATTAGAGTATCATGCAGAAAATATCCACCACCCTCATACTCCTCAGTGCTCCACCTGTTCCTCCCTCCCTCAATCCTGGCAGTCACTGATTATGTTACTGTTCCCATGGTTTTGTCTTTCCCAGATTGTTATATTATTGGAGCCATACAGTATGAAGCCTTTTCAGATTATTTTTGCTTAGTAATATGCATTTAAATTTTCTCTGATTCTTGTCATTTTTTAAAAATATTGAATAACATCCTGTTGTCTGGAAGTACCACAATTTATCTATCACCTGTTGAAAGTCATTCTGTTTACTTCTAAATTCTAGCAATTGTGCCTAAAATTACTCCAAACATCCAGCATCTGTTACTGTGTTTTCAACACTTTAGAGTAGACAGGAAGAAGCCCAATTGCTAGATTGTGTGGTAAGAGTGTGTTTAACTTTGTGTGAAATTATATTTTCTTCCAAAGTGGTACCATGTTGCATTCCCACTAGTAACGAATGAGTTCCAGCTGCTCTACATCCTCACCAGTACGGAGTGCTGTCTATGTCCAGATTTTGTCACTCCACTAGTATATAGTGGTATGGCATTGTTACTTCAATTTTGTTTTTCCCAATGACATATAATTGAAAGCATCTTCCTTGTCACCTGTATGTCTTCCTTGGTGAGGTATTGGTTAAGACCTTTGGTTGGTTTTTTAATTTCACTTTTTGTTTTCATGTTATTGAGTTTTAAGAGTTCTTTGTACATTTTGGACAATAGTCTTTTAATTGCACATATTTTATCTAGTCCCTGGTTTGTTTTGTCATTCTTCTCACATTGACTTTTATGGAGCAGAAGTTTTTAATTTTAATAAAACCTAGCTTGTCATTGCTTTCTTTCATAGGTTGTACCTTTGTAAATGCCACAGTGCATCCCTCCCAGCACAACAGTAAAGTAAAACAAAATAAAAAGTCATTGCCACATTCAAGGTCATCTAGACTTTCTTCTATGCTATCTTTCAAGGGTTTTATGGTTTATTGTTTTACATTCAGATCTATGTTCTACTTTTAGTTAATTTTGGGTGTAAAGTATAAGATCAGTGACTAGCTTCATTTTTCTCTTTGCATGTGAATATTCAGTTGTTTTAATACTGATTGTTGAAATACTGTTTTTGATCTATTGCATTGGCTTTCATCCTGTACCAAAGGTCAGCAGATTATATATTTATGTTGGTCTATTTATGGGCTCTTATTTTTTCCATTGATCTGTTTGTCTGTTCTTTCACCAATAGCATACTGTTTTGGTTGCTGTAGCTTCATAGAACATCTTAAAATGCAATAGTGTTGGCTGAGCTGAACTCTTTTCCTCCAAAGTTATAGTGGCTATTCTGGATCTTTGACTTTCCATACCAGCATTAGGACTCTTGGAGTCTTTGCTTCCACTTCTTGTGTGGGAAACATGAAATGTTTCTCTCTCCCTTCCACTCCATACTTTATCCTATTATAATAACATAAATCCTTGCTAAAACTTCAAAAAACTTAGGATCAGTTTGTTTATATTGATAAAATAACTTGATGGGATTTGATTGAAATTAAACCCAAAGACAAATTTGGGAAGAACAGATATCTTAATGATACTGAGTTTTTTCTATTCATGACCATGAAATATCTTCCAGTATATTTACTTCTTTGATTTGTTTTATTACATTTTTTTAGTATCTCTCATATAGATATTGTCCATATTTTTAAAGATTTATCCCTAAATATTTCATTTATTGAGTGCTAACATAAGTGGCATTGTTTTTTTAGTTTCATCTTCCATTTATTTGTTGTTGGCTTGTAGGAATGTGATCACTGTTCGTATATTAATTAACCTTGTGCCCTAAAACCTTCTTATAATAACTTATGTGTCCCTAAGGGAAATTTTGCTGATTCTCTCAGATTTTCTACATAGACCAACATGTCATTGCAAACAAAGCAGTTCTTTTTCTTCCTTCCCAATCTGTATGCCTTCTATTTTCTTTTCTTGTCTTATTAGCTAGGACTTCCAGAATGACATTGCAAATGAGTGATGTGAAGAGATATCCTTTCCTTGTATCTGCTTTTTGTGGGAAATCTAGTTTCTTACCATTAAGAATAATACTAGTTATATGGGCTTTGTAGCTATTTTAAAAAATAAGATTAAGGACATTCCTTTCTATTCCAAGTTTACTGAGAGTTGTTTCTTTTTAATCATGAACAGGAGTTTCTGAATTTTATCAAATGCTTTCTTTTGCATCTGTTGATATGATCATGTGATTTTTTCTTTAGCATGTCAATACTACATTACATTAATTCATTTTAAATGCTGAACCAGCCTTGGATTCCTGAGATAAATCTCACTCAGTAAGTGTGTTTAATCCTTTTTATACATTGGCAGACTTGATTTGTTAATATTTTGATGAGGATATTCTGCTTTTATGTTCAAATAAAATGTTATAAGTTGATAGAACTTAGTAATAAACCCTCCTGAAACTGTTGCCTTCTGTTTTGGGAGGTTATTATTTATTTATTTAATTGATAGGTGACTAATAAGATTCGATTTCTTCTTGTGAGAGTATTGACATATTGGGTCTTTTAAGGAATTGGTGTATTTATTTTAGGTAATCTAATATTTTTTGATAATAATTTTTGTCATAATGCAGAATTCTAAAATAGTTTAATTAAAATGATTTCCACTTATATGGAGAAGAAACACCAAGTCCATGATAAGGGCAAAGGATAAAGTGAGGGAAGAGCATTTTAGTTCTTTTATGTCTTTTTCAGACATCTGGCCATACAAGAAGGACTTGTTTGTATGGCAACAGACATTCTAGAGTAACCGGTTAGTGCAACTTAGCAAGTATAAACACACAAATGAATAAAATGAGACTATAAGCATACTTTGGGAAGATCTGGCTTGATAATACTATATCAAAGAGGAAAAAGAAGAAAGGACTTGATTGACCATAAGCTCAACAAGAATCCAGAGGAAGGCATATCACTTTAAAACTGGCTTATGATCTTGAGCCACATTTGACTAAATCAAAGAAAAAATAACTGTGTTTCCCTCTGCATTGCTTGTTTCCTATTTGGAAACTTCAGACATACTCAGCCAAGTGAATGAAGTTAAAATGACTGCTTATGGAAGTTCCAAGCTATCAACTCTTGGGGATGTGTTAAAAAGATGAAAAAAAATACAAGGCACTGTAGTAACTGTAAGATTTTTTTTTTTTTGGTGACACAAATAATTTCAGGACAAATCTCTTAGCTAAGTCTCAAGGTCAAATTTGTAGATGATGCCATCATCACTACTGCATGTGACTGCACCAGTTTATGTCTGTGCTTGGGTTTCTCAGGAGGCTCAGGCAAGGAGTATTATTTGGTACAGGCAGCTGTGTTATTAAGGAAGGAGGGTATAGGGAAGATGAGGTAGGGATGGGGGACAGCTAGCACTTTGAGGTAGCAGTCACTCCAATGTCGAGGGTTATGGATTGCTCTATATACATCAATGCACATGGAAAGGTCTTTCCCCTCTAGTCACATAAGCATCTTTGCTGCAAAGAAGTTTGCTGGTCTTCAACATCACCTTTCAACCTGGTAACCTCCCAAACTGCAGAGCTCCAGGACTTGTGCATGGAGCAGGCAATGCTTCTCCATGGACTCTAACCTTGGTGTGGAATACCACACCCCTGGGGAATACACAGACTTCAGAGGATAAAATGTACACATTAGACGTTTTTCCAGCAAAACATGATCTTTCTGCATTGGATCCCTCTCTGGAGGAAAAGAGAAGCATGTTAAACAGCACAAGGCATGAGCACGTGTGCTGTTTAATGAATACAGATGTTCATTTTGAGAATATTTATTGACCAGTTACTGTGTTAGGCAACATGTGTGGTGCTTCATCTTTTTTACTTAAAATAATCTTCAAAAGAGTTCTTTGACCAGAGTGTTGTCCACACTTGAAATGGACTGGGGCTCCTTGAGGAGTTAAACATTTAGCTCTAGGTATTTTATCTGTTCCTGCCTTTAGCGCCTCTGTAGGTAAAGCATATCTTGTTATTCTTCTTATTTAATAACAAAGTATCTAGAGGGGTCAAGTTACTTCCTGGGTCACCTAGTCTATCAGGGACTCAGTTGACCTGTCACTTCCTGGACTGCCATCCCAAGTGATCTTTCTGGCTGAATAGGAGAGGGAGTTGTAGTTACTTAATTCTGCAGCACAGCTGGATCAAATGGCAAA
The DNA here is from genome assembly GCF_047511655.1 of Castor canadensis. NCBI lineage: Eukaryota > Metazoa > Chordata > Mammalia > Rodentia > Castoridae > Castor > Castor canadensis. The sequence goes on from NC_133391.1 coordinate 172,934,400, forward strand.
CGAAATGAGGAGGCAGCCATATAAATTCACCAACAGATTTATCTCACTTTATGCTGCAAATGGCCACTGCACTGCAGAGCTGCCCAGGTCTGTGGTTCCTAAGCAGAAACAAAGCTGTGGGGGCCAGGCCAGAAGGACAAGGTGGTCTGGCCAGAATGGAAGTTGAGGAAGTGAACCTCCATTCTCTTCCTCCTTACCGATGCTCCAATAGAAACCAATACCATCCATGATCCCCCAAACTAGCTGGCAATGTGGGGGACAATGACATACCAGACAAGGGTGGACAGGGAGGGAATGTGTGTTTGCATATGTGTGTCCATGTGTGTGTGAGCATATGTTTGTCCAAGTGTTGTATGCACATGAGGGAATGAGGCTGGACTTGGAGCAATGGAATGGGGGCAGAGGCAGACAAACAGGGCATGAAACAAAAAAAGAAGGGCAATTTTCAAATGTTCTATAGCCAGCAGTCTGGTTAGTTCACAATGTAAAATCTCACTTTTTTTCGAAACCAAAAAACATATGCTTCTCAAATTTTTCTACTTTGAAGTTCAGATTTATATATTACACCTTGAAGAACAGACCTATGTACCTTAGTGATATGAAGACTTATAAAATTCATACTAAATTACAGAATTCAACATCACAAAACAAAAGTACAGCATGCAGAGCACCAGCAAGACCATTTCACTTCCTTTCCTGCTGCCATCTTTGGCATGTTGTAATGGATCTTGAGTGCTGAGGCCAGAGGCTGGGGTCACCATGAGTGCTGAGGCCAGAGGCTGGGGTCACCATGAGTGCTGAGGCCAGAGGCTGGGGTCACCATGGGTGCTGTGTCCCTGGAGGGCTGAGTAACAGCTCTGGGCACAGCCCCTTTGTAACACGAAAGGATGGCAGGGCGCAATGCTTTCTCTTCTCTCCCTGGGCTTCTTCTGTCTGTGTATTCCACTCTCTTTGTTCCTAAATTCCCTCCTTTTCTTGCTCGCTTATAACCCAGGACCAGTGTGGAGCTCTATTCCTGTCACTTTTGTCACTTTGACAAATGGTGTCTCCCTGCAGATAGACTGTCACGGAAGCCTGAGCCTGGGGAGGTTGACATTCATTGCAGCAGATCATCAAAATTGCACTATGCTCACTGTTTGGCAGTACTTGATGGCTGGGATTTAATTTCTGGTTATGTTGTTGCTTGACGAAATCTAGTGTCATTGCTGTGGTTAATAAATTCTAATCTTATTGGTTTCATCAACACAATCTACATCAGAGGTTTGAATGGCTAGGGCTACTTAGAAAAGGTAAACATAGTGCTTACCTATTCCCAGAAATCTTTCCTGAGCTCCACTAGCCTCTGGCCTAGTATGGAATGCATGTCCATCTATGTGGCAGGCCATATCTGCTATCATACCATACAGATATCTGTCCAGGGCCACATTAGAACACGCTGTGTGGATAAACCATTTCAACTCGCATAGCATGGCCTGTACAGTAACACAATGGCACACCATCCATCTCCCAGCACGAGCAAACTCTCATTACAAAAGGAGAACCGCTGAATTTCTAATGAAGTACAGGAGTAAGGGGGAGGGGTTCCCAAAAACAGATGTTACAGAAATAGCCTGTGTCATTAAGGCAGCAAAACAATCTGAACATGGGATGCACTTGAGACCAGGGCCGATTTCCATAATTTATGGAAATGGCTTTTTCCTACATTTAATGGCCATTGGGGGCTCCATTAAGAACCAACCCCCTCTCCTTCTTCCTTTATCCCCTCAAATTATACATTGCTGCAGAATTCTGTGCATTTTGTTTTAATCCCATTTAATTTATTGAGATGCACTCTGTTTTATTTTCTTTGATTAGCGTGGGATTGCTACTTCAGGTTGTGCACTGGGCTGGGATAAAATCAGACTGGATGAGGGTCAGGCTGGTGGCTGGGTTTTGTTCAAAGGAATTGTCTGTCAGCTGTTTTCTGCTAAGAGGCTTTTCTTCTCCCCTTGGTGGGGGTCAGTGATTGGCCCAGTCAGCAAGGCCAGGATCTCTGTGAACTTCTTTTTCAGCACCACCTGCCCAACCCCAGCTCAGCAGCCCAACATTTCCCAGGAGGGCAGTTTTCATCTTGAACATTTTTGAAGTCAAATACTCTAGGCCCTGCTTATAGATATGAAGAAATTGAGGGACGGGCAAGCAGAGGCATGGTGAACTCGGCCTGGATAGTGAGTGTAGGGCTGGTGTTTCACTCCACAGAAATCCTGGCAAACTCTGCTTCCTAGGTGGAGTAGTGTGGGAAGCAGTAGAGGTCCCCAAACTTGACATTTGGCTTTCTGCATGTGCAATCACATGTATTTGTTCACATGTCTCCTCAGGCACCACACTGGATTCTAAAGTACCCAAAGTGATCATGAAACTCTGCCACGAGGAGTTCCAGTCACTGAGATCCCAGATGATGAGTGATGCACTGGAAAGCCATGAGAGGACACAGGACAATGAATGGCTCTGGTACAGGGAGAGCAGGAGGGGCGAGTGTCTCACACATGAAGGGTGGAAAGGGCTGGGCAGGTAATGACAAAGGAAGGGCTTTCTAAATGGAGAATCTTAAACTCACAAAGAGTGGGGCTCCCAGGTGCTCGAGTTCAGTAAGGGTCAAAGCAGTGGAAGACTGAGGTTAAGAAGCAGCCCATACAGTAGACAAGAGACATGCAATGAGGGACGCTGTGGCCTTCATTTTGCCTGACTTGATCTTGAAACAATGATGGGTTTTAATGTTGAGGAGTGACATGATCAGATATTTTCACATAAACCTAGCAGTGTGGAAAGTGGAGTGGAAGAGGAGTGCTTGTGTCCCAGGCACACAGTGGGGTCCTGGGATAGTGCCCAGAGCTGCATAGCTGGCATGGCCCTGGTTAGGGAGCAGAAGTGCTGCCTTTGGTCATTGGCACTGCTGAGGTAGAATTTATGGAACTTGGTGTTGAACAACTAAAAGAAGCTGAGATGATACTCATCTCTGTCTTGGTGACTGGAGGAAAAGTGTTGACATCAATTACAAAAAGAAACAAAAGGTGAGAAAAAAGAGGTAACAGTGTTTCTTGTGCCTCATAAAAGGCACACATTTCATTGTGCCTCGTGGGATAGCAATGTGGGTTTGTAGCTCCCACACGTCACCCAGAGTCCACAGAATTGTATCAGGGGACAATGGGAGCCATCCTCTAGTGAATGCTCAGAACTTTCAAGATGAAAAGTTAACAAGAGCAGCAAAACTGTCCACAAGAAAAGAGAGGAACAATAACCCGAAGACCAGATGGGGGATGAATCCGAGTCAGTAACTGAAATATGGAAGTGTACAGATTCCTATGGTTTTGGTAAGTCCTTTATTTGGTAAAAACTCAACTTTAAGAAGACATAGAAAGTTATTACAAAGAACATTCTATGTAACTTCCATCAGAATCTTTGGCTGTTATTGTGTGTCACATTTATTTTACCACCCTCTCTCCCTATATCTCTAATGTTTTGAACTATTTGTGGGAAAATTATAGACAGTGTGACTTGCTAAGAAGAGGGATCTTCTGTAACATAAGTACAGCAAACGATGAAAATCAGGAACTCCATAAGCCATCATCTAATCTGTTCCACATTCGTGTTTCACCAGTTGTCCCTATAATGTCATTTGCAGTGAAGTTCTTTCCTGTTTGGGATCAGATTCAGCACTACACATTCATGTGGCATCACATGTAACTAGTCTCCTCCAATGCTGAACGCTCCTCAATCTTTATCTGTCAGGATGTTGACGGTTTTGAGGATTTCAGGTCAGTCATTTTGTGGGGTGGCGCTCAGCTTAGATCTGCTGATGTTCCCTCATCATTGGATGTAGGTTATGCATTTTGCTGGAGAGACGCTGCGCCCTTCGCTGGGCACAATACGCTTTTCTCAGTTAGAGTCCCATTCTTGGTGAAGTTACCTTATCATTTCACTAAAGGGGGTCCACCAGTTTTTACCCCATGAAGTTACTATTTTTCCACAAATGTAGTTAAGTCATTTGTAGAAAGCTGCTTTGGGACCTGAGCACATCCTCTTCTTGGTCGACTTTCCACCCCTTTGAATTATCAACCATCGATGTGGGGTGTGAGGGTGTGCTGATGGTATTCAGTGTTTGCTTTTCTGATGCCCAGTTTAACATCCCTGGTGTTCTCTATTATCATCCCGAAGGAATAAGCTTTGTGTGGCTCTGTTTTTCCATTTTCTGCTTCCTCCTCCTCCTCCTCCTTCTCCTCATCTTTCTTGTCTCATTTGTAAATCACCTTGGTAGCTGTGTGGAAAGATTCAGATCTAGGTATTTGCTATTATCCTTGAGCTATTCAGAAAAGAGGCTTCAGACTGGTTTGAAACGAATGAACATAAGCAAGCAGAATCCCAATTAACCAGGGTACATTTATAAGAAATGTACTTACACAAAATCTGTAAAAAGTATAACGTTGAAAAGAGATTGCTAGTCAGATTTCAGATAAAGGTAAGCAAATGAAAATTATGGAAACAGCAGTAATGTCAGAAAGTGTGGAATTTAACGTTGAACATTTTAAACAAGGGATATTATACCAATACAAACATCACAATTCATGACTAAAATGTATCAGTAAAAACCTAATTAATGAACCTAATTAAACCTAGTTAAAACCTAATTTAATATGCTAAACAACTTAACATTGAACATGTAAAGAAAAACTATGTACAAGTGAAATAGCCATGGTCTAAGACATTCAGACATGTCACTCAGATACTAGACTAAAACATATTAATTTAAAAGTTGATAAACATTTATACATAAATGATAAATTGTAGGCTTATTATTTTTTCTGTGGAAGTGCAAATGAGTTATTTATAAAAATTGGTAGGTAGTTAGCTATAAAATCACTTATTAGAGTAAAAGTTTTTGCAGTCCATATTCTCCAATTATAAATTTTAAAAAGTTATAAGAGAATTGACAAAAACTCTTGCTTCTTTAGATATTGGGAATCTTTGATAATCCATATATTAAGGAGAAACTTAAAAGTCAAAGTTATTTAGAAAGCAATAAAAAGAACACTTTATACCAAAATCTATGGCACAAAAGGCATGTTGCATATAAAGACTATTGCTACCTTTAAAGACAAGACACCGAATCTAAAGCATAACTGTGTGCAACTCAACAAATTAGGAAAATTCCAAAGTTAGAAATAAACAAGCTAGGGAAAAAAGGATAAGAATGTATTGAAATAACACAATATGATACAGTGCAAGTAACAGATAATAAATCCAAGTCTGGTTTTGTCAGAAGTCAAGAAAGTAGACCGACCTTTCACAAGGAGTAACTGGAGTCATACCACACACCCATCAGGGAGAAGAGCATTGCACAAAGTACACAAGCAAGAATGCTGGGCAGTTACATGTTCCACCTTGCAGCATCTCTTCTCCTTTGAAAGTGACCTATGGACTTCCCTGGAGTCTCTTTAGATGGTCTGACTGTAAACACAATGTAATTGCACTACAGGCTAGATACACCACTGTTTCAGAAGCAGCTTGGGATATTTTGTACATTATGAAGCAAGTAATTTCCCTCCACTTGCTTTTGGCTTTGAAAAATTCAGTTCCAACTTCTGTTCTCCTTATCCCTCTTCTCCACAAATTCACACGTGCTTTATTCCCTTTCTGGGGTGACACTGCACAACCACACTGGGTTGGATGGGACCAGATGGGGCACATTTGTTTTGAGTGAATTCATGCCAAAGTTTTGAACCTTGGGTTTAGAACTGCTGGGAGGAATTTCGATATGGTGTTTCCATGACATTAGCATTTAGTGAAGTTCTTAGTGTGGCATCTCAGGAGAGGATGATGTGTTCTCACTTAACATAAATGCTTACTTTAATCATATTCACAGAGTTGAAATACAGTGTGTGCAAACTGTAAGCATGCACACAAACACACTCTCTCATTTCTGCACATAAACCAAAAAGGCTTTTGTCAGACTGGACCTCACAGGGATCATCAGGGAGCAAGCCAGCAGTTTCAGGTGCGGCACTGTGATGTACTCTGCTGGATCTCATGTCTGGTCTTCCTGAGTCAATTTCAGAAATCCAGGAGGCAGGAAGTACATCAGCCCAAGCATGGACCAGGAACCAGAATGACTGGGTTTTTATTTCTGGTTTTTATTACTCATTATGTACACAACACTAGTCAAATTCATTTTTGTTTTTGTGCCATAGTTCCCCATCTATAAAACAATATTATGTTAATGTTTTTATATGGTTTCATTGTATGGGAATTAAATGGGTTTCAATCTTAGGTACTTAGAGCATTGACTGATGCATAAGAAATGCTGTATTAGTGATTATCATTTAAATATGGGTCAATATTTGTGTAGGAACCATGTTAATTTATTACATGTCCTCTATTTCATTATTTTGTGTTGGGGAAACAAAGTACAAAAGACACTGAGTTTCAACAAATCAGTGTTTTCTATGGGAATCATTGTGAGGTTTCGATTTGAGAACCAAAACTTCCAGTATTAAGGCTAAGCAATTCCTTCCACAATAATGAAGAATAAAACCAGACAAACTGGAGCGAGCTTTTTCTCTCACTCACTCCCTTGTTACTACTGAGCCTAACTGGCCTAACTGGGTAGCGATGGGAGATGCAGAAAGAATACAGGATAGACAGACAGACAGAAAGTGGGATCAGGTGTGCTGGGTGCTTGGGTGGAGATGCACAGCAGCCTCATTGCTTTTTTTTATCTCTTTTATTCTCTTCATTTACTTTGCTTCTTTTCTCTATATTCTTTAATTCCTTACCCCTTTACAACTATTTAAAACCTTGCTTCTAAAGTCTTCTTTAAAACCTTGCTTCACTATTCTTTGAAACCTCTTTCCTTAGACTTGCTCTGTCCCATGTTTTCACTTAGTTGTTCTTTAGCATAATCCCTCTTAAAGTCGTTGCCCCAGACTTGCACTGTCCTATGCTCTCTCTTCAGCTTTCTTAAAGTCTTGGCTCTCAGACTTGCTAGCAATTCCCCTTTAGCAATTCTCCTTCAGCAATTGTTTTGCCTTCAGCAATCCTCCCTTCAGCAATTTCCCTTCAGCCATTCATTTTCCTCCTTCAGCAATCTACCTCCAGCAATCCTCCTTTCCAAAAGCCTCCCACATCCAGGAAGCCAAAGCCAAAAACCTTGTGTCCTTCTGCAGCAAGTCTTTTATACCCAGTGGTAAACAAGGTGGAGCAGCAGTTCTTGGGGAGGGGAATGACATTGTAACAAGAGGAACCTGCGAGCTACGTCTCTGAATGTAAACAACTTAGGAAAAGCAGCTGTTCTGCATTTTCCTGTTCTGCAGCTGGGGCTGTGCCAATCTCAGCCTGCAGAAACATTTTAGGAAATACAGCTGCTCTGCATCTTACTCTAGCCCTATTCTGTGGCTGGGATTGTGTTGAACTCAGCCTACAAAACATTGAGTACAGCTGTGCTTTATGTCCAGCCCTCATAGGATTCTCATAATCCACTCCCCACAACAAATTATTAGCAACAGAAATTTTACAGCACTGCAAAGTGACCCAAAGTAGGCAGCAATACGAGCAGCACATTCTCATGAAAGAGGACTTCTTCTTGTGGGCATCTCAGTCTAGTTCTGACATCAAGAACCTAAACTTTATCCCTTAGGGTGGAGCACTTGGCTTGAGGTAAAGGCAGAGAAGCTACAAATTGAGGTGGAGATTTTGGGAGTGAGATAGCAATAGAGATAAACTTGCCATACATCCATGAGTGACTGCTAATTTCATGTGTAAGTAAGAGTTCCTAAGAAGACTGGAGAAAAAAGCAAAGCCCGGGGAGACTTGCGAATTTGCTTTGCTTTTGAGAGTATTCCTCAGCCCACATAGTGCTGGTGGCCAAGTCTGGAAGATAGGGTGCAATATCTGCTCAAATTATTATCTGATCATTTATCTATACAAGTACAAGAAAATCTCATGTGGATCAAGTTTAAAAATGTATAAGCAGAAACAAGTGTGATTATGGGGGATAGATTTCAGAGTTTATGTCTAAATAAATTAATTATTTATGAAAACAAATGATCAAAACCTTTCAGAAAGACAAAACATAATGCATAGTTTCTACAAATGTGCTCTTCTAATTTTCCAGAAAAAATTATGACACTTAAAAAATAGGAAACTGAGCCTTACATTAATGGGGAAAAGTTGACCACAAATACAGAATCCAAGCAGTTGACTTTGATATTGTATTTAGCAGAGATTTGTAAGTTATTTCAAAATTTATTTTCTATATTTAAATATCATACAAAGAATCAAAGGAAATATGCAATAATATCTGAAACTCAACAGACAAGTGAAAACTATAGAAAATAATTTAAAAATTGCAAGAATTGGCAAGCATGGTAACTGAAATTTAACAAATTACTAGGGGGACCAAATAGCAGATTTAATATGGGAGAAGAAATTGTGAGCTTGGAGGTAAACTACTAAAAAACATCCATTGAAAAATCAGACAGAAACCAAAGCCCTGTATAGCTATCTTTATCTCAACCAGCAAAACCCCTTGTTCCTTCCTATTATTGCTTATACTCTCTCTACAACAAAATTAGAGATAAGGGCAAAATAGTTTCTGCTGGGTATTGAGGGGGGGAGCGGGAGGGGGTGGAGTGGGTGGTAAGGGAGGGGGTGGGGGCAGGGGGGAGAAATAAACCAAGCCTTGTATGCACATATGAATAAAAAAAAAAAAAAGTAAATAAAGTGCACATTCCCATGTGCACATAAATGGAGAATCAGAAGAAGGAGAAGAAGAAAGAGAAAGATAGAAGAAAAAAGAGATGAGAGAAAATGTTAGAAAAAATATTTTAAAAAGTAGTGGATTAATTTAAACTTCTCAAATTTAGTGAAAAACATTAACTTAACAAATCTAAGAATATTAGTGGATCTAAAATAAAATAGACCCAAAGAAGACAAAACTTGGAGACTCAGCCTTCAAAATGTCAAAAGCCAAAGATATAGAAAAAATCTTGAATGCAATAGAGACAATTGATTCATCACACAGTGGGGCAGGGTAAGGAAAGCCCAATGCCTCAGTAGAGGTGAAGGCAGGAAGGCATTGAATGACTTATGTGAAGAAGGATATCCAGAAAGAAGAAGGAAAAACAAAAACATCCCAAAACCCATCATTCAAGAATTCAATATCCAGCAAAGTGACCCTTTTGGGAAAAAGAACATAGGGAAATAATAACAGAAAATTTTGCTGGTATAACAGCCCTACAAGAACTGCTGCAAGAAGTCCCTCAAGCCAAGGGAAATGTCTATAGCCTGTATGTTAAAGTAATAATGAGGCACAAGAGAAAGAGCAAGTAGCAAAAGGTAGAAATATGTCTCTTTTCTCATTTCCTTGGCTGTTGAAAATAAAATTGTGACACTGCATTATTGTAATTACATGTATACATAAGAAATGTGGATAACAAAAATCTGACAAAGGAAATAAAGAGTAATAGAGCTATCATGATGCCGGGTTTCTTTATTTTAGCAGAAAAAGCTTAATATTAAATTAGAGTATACTTTGATAAACATTCATTTTGTAACACCTAGAGAAACACTAAAAAACACTTATTTTAACATAGTTAACAAGTTAAAAAAGTGTTCTAAAAATATTTGTTTGAAACAAAAGGAATTAGTAAAATATGAATGGAGGAACAAAAAGATAACAAAATGGCAGATGCAAATTCAGTGGTGTCAAAAGCTACACTAACTATAAATGGCATAAACAATTGAACCAAAGCTGTAAATTATCAAACTGGTTGAGAAAGCAATATATGCTGCCTAAGAAATGCATTTTAAACTTAGGGGCACAGTTAGGATGAAGGTAAAGAGATGTAAAATCACACACCCTGCACACCCTATGCACAGGGGAGGTAGAAAGCCTATTTATATATCAGACAACATGTAACTTAAGGCAAAACTAGAGATGAAAACAAGCATTTCACAATGACAAAGGGAAAGCTAAAGGAGAAACATGTAACAATTATAAATATCCATGCACTTTAAGACAGAACCCCATACTGTATGAATACCTGGCAGAATTGAAAGAGAACAAGATACATTATCCTTTATTGTTAAAGGCTGGAATTTGCTTCTCTTAGTAATTAGTACATCAAAACCATAAACATATAGAAGACTCAGTCATCACTACCAGCCAAACTGACTTATTTGAGATCTATAAAACACTAGCCAATACCACCAATCTCGACATACTTTTCCAGGTCAAATGGACCTTTCACCAGGATAGACCTTATGCCGGGCCACAGGCAAGTCTCAAATGCATTCATCTGTGTGCTGATTTATGTGGCAATTCTCTACTTTCTTGATTATTATGATTTTATATGAAATTCTGAAATCAAGTAATGGTAGCATTTATTTTCTTTTATTTTGAAATTATTTTAATTACAGATTCTTTATATTCAGACATGCATCTTAATCACTTTTCCAATTTCTGTAAGATGTCTGCTGTGGTATTGAGCTATAGATGAATTTGGAGAGAATTCCCATATTGACAGTTCTGAACCTTTCAATCAAAGAATTCAAAATATCTCCATTTTTTCACTTCCTTTGGTAATTCCATGGGTTTTAGTGAAGAGCTGTCACAAATCTTTTACCTTCATTCTTAATTTCTTATGATAGTATTAATATAATTTTTTTTAAATTCCAATTTTGGATATTTTAACTACTAATGCAGAGAAACATAATAGCTATTTTTTATAGCAACTAACTATCCTGCAACCTTGTTAAATTCACTTAAGCTTCAAATGTCTTCATTATTCTTTAGGGCTTTTTGTGCACAGAAACATGTTATCTGCAAACATTTATTTATTACTTTCTGATCTGTGTATTGTTTATTTTTTCTTGCCTTATTGCACCAGCTGGTGCATTCTACAAAATGCTGAGTAGAAATAATGGAAACAGATGTCCATGTCTGCATTAGTCATATTGAGGCCAGCTGGACTATTTTCCTGGGATTTACTGTGTCTGGTATTCACCTTGACTTCCCCACTTTTGAGTCTACAAGCAGTTTTTAGCTAGTTCTGCAGCACTGCAGCCACCTGCTAGCCTTGCAAAGTTCAGGCATCTGTAAACACATACTGAAAGGAGAGGTATTAAGGGGGGATAAAGAGCAAACTCTGTAAGTATTTAACCAAGCCCCTGACACAGATCAGGGCTTAGGGCCTTGAGAAATTATCTCCTCTGAGTCTATTAGCGTAATAAACTCCCTACTTCCTGTAAAAATGGTCTCAGTGACTTTGTTTCCCTTGTTATTTCCTGCAACAGTAGGAAGCATTACTCTTTCTCCATTAAACAGGTGGTTGGCTGGAGAGTTTTTTTGCAGATGCACCCTATCAGGCAGAAGATGGAGGGCATATGCTTACGGGGTGCCATGCAGAACGCGATATTGTTCCCCAAGATGGAGGCTAAATATCTGTTGTCATTAACTTCTCTGTATCAGGCATATAATGTCATTTCATAAAAGCAACTATAATAATTATTTATTTCTATTAGACATAAGCTACATGAAGCTTGGGTGCACACTTGTATTTTCACAAATGTTTTGCATACTTATCTCAAATTCCCTGTGTATTCTTAGTGTACAGCAATTACCTGTTTCACAAATGAATGAATGGTATTAAAAATGTCGATCTCATTATTTTGCCAACAAGAGGGGAAAAAAGAAAATGTGACTTAACCTTCTGTTCTTCTGAAATAGCAATCCCATATACTGGGGATGCTTCATCTTCTTTCTGTGTTTTTCTGTCATGATCTCTTTTATCAGGCTAATGTTATTCTATTGTTACATTTTAAACAATCCACATTGTATCATAAGTGTTAAAACTGAGTGGAGCGACACCAAATTATAGCTGCGCCACTGTGTAAATCTGTAGAAATGCTTCTCTTCTGTCAATCTTGGTTTGTCATTCAATCTTGGTTTGGGAATAACAGAAACTTATCTGCAGAAATAAGCAGTGCTTAGCACAGCCCAGTGGCAACATTCCCAGCCCAGAGTTCTAGCTCATCTGTGTGCGTGTGTGTGCATTCACAGCAAGGATGTATTCCTCAGTAGTCTAAATACTCAAAACTTCATCCTTGTATGACTCAGAGCTTTCAAAGGCCAGGTAGTGTTTATTTGCCTGGCAAACACACACTGAAAAGAGTAATATTCATAGTGCCTTTTAGACCAAAGAATGAGTATACAAAATGTCCTCTTTTATTTTAATCTGAGTACGAATGTATAGGCAAATGAAAATATTTGGATATAGTGATTATTATAAGCACGAACGAAATCTTTCCTTACTGTCATGTATTGAGCTTTCAAAATCATTTTTAAAAAAGAAATGCTTCTCTATTAGCTTAACAGGTCTGTACCTGGAGGTGGTGATGGGGATGCTGACATGGATGCCCCTGGCAGTGCTGGCACCACCAACAGTCACCCTAGCAAGCACAGTGCTTTTGACTCCTTTCTGACTTACTCTGCAGTTTGAGTCTCACAAAAAAACCCTCCCTTTGGTTGATTACCACCAATTCAAGGAATAAAAAAAATTTTGAGGAATATTTTTCTAGGTCTTCTTGTTTGAGGCAGGGAAGGGCTGTTTTTAACCATTAATTCAGATATTTTCTGGATATCTGCTCAGGAGCCAGTACCACTAGTCTTGGTAGCAGTACTTTGGACCAGATGGAGTTCCAAAGGTCCAGACCAGCACCCTGCAGAATGCGGTGTTTTGTGGAGAGCACACCTTCTACCTCCATAAATCTTTCAAGTTTAACAGGGATTATTTTTGAGTGATTGGATTATAAAGAGTGATTTTTATTTTCTTTTATTACCATCTCCAAACTCTACGTGATGAGCTTGTTTTAGTTTTATAAACAGAAAAAAGAACTTTCAGTTTTTAAAAGTTATTATGGGGATGTGGACTTGACCACTGTTAAATTCATTAAAAAATCAGTATGTGTTAAAATTTTACCTTTGACACTAAGTCACATTAGGGTTAATTTTGGTTTCTAAGGACTTCACAAATAGGAATAAACATGAAACATGAAGTTTTTGATACTTTGAGAAATTAGTAAATTCTGAGACAAGGGAGATATATGGCATTTTTCTAAATAAATAGCAAAGCCTTAAAATTAGATTGCTTTTATTTGCAGATTAATTTGAATCTCAATATAATATGCAAATTGAAAGTGCAGATAGCCCGGAGAGATTATATCTTCACATTTTATCACGTAACAGATCCGTTCTAAATCCTTTCTAATGAATTTACTGCTTGTACTAAATGTAAACATATTGACATCTAGTCGGTGGAGGTTTATTTCAGAAGTGTTTTCTGCTATGCCAAGGTGGGGGAGGAGCAGTGTGGGGAGGGGAAGAAGCCCAGCTGGGAAGATGGGGGCGTTGCTATCTGATGGGTTCCTTGGCTTTTTTTTTTTTTTTTTTTTGCTTTCAAGAACACTCAAAAAAGCAACAACATGAAATTTAGAAGGGAGGGTGTTACAAATCCTACCTGCTTACTGAGTACATGGTCTGAAGAAATTTTACAAAATCACCCCAGCCCCTTCTCCTTGCCATAAGTAGGTGCTTTTTACACTGGGTAGCTTCTGCACTGGCCAGACCCAACTGAGGTGGGCAGACGTCCCATAGGACCAAGTATGGTAGAACCAGGAGCAAGGAGCTCTCTTCTGAGTGCTGGAGTAGGTTGGGGCAGCTGAGACTCAGCCCTGACACAACAGAGCAAGTTACAGTCTTCCCCCACTTCATACCATGAGTGTGCTTTGCAGCAGGGAAGCTATCTAGGATTGCATTTTTCCATTTGTAAATGTTGATGGGCTTTTCATGAGCTCATAATTATCACACCCCTTTATTTACACCCCATTTTTTTTTATTCATACCATCTTAGCAGCTCTAATGTTGCCTGAGGAACATTCAGAGCCTGAAGCAGGAAAGGAAATGGATAGAAATGAGCTAAGAAGACTGACTGGGGCAGGTGGGGCTCCACTCTGACTATATGCATGGACTTTTGAGGGGTTGTCCACCTCCTTCCTTTGAGGGGCTCACGGAGCTGACTAGAATTGAGAGATCTCCCAGGTGAGGGCTATCACTGTCACTGTCATTGTCCCACTCCCCACCACCTTGACCTGGGATATTTCTGGAAGAAGATGGAATTCTGTGGGTCTCTGTTCAAATGACCTGGAAAATGAATAGGGTGAGGTTATAGGCATGAGCAATCAGGGTCGCCCTATGATCTGATTTTATCAAAGTTTGATTCTCCTTTTCTTCTATTAGCCCAGCAGAGATAAATAGCCTAGAAAAGATGATGCAGGGGATAGATCACTGCTACCTGGCAAGTCACGGGATAGTCACACATCTTAAAGGATCAGGATCTGGGAAGATTGGTGTCTCCAGAAGGGACCCAGAGGCTTCCAGCACATTTTGCCCATACTCAGGAATGGGAGGTAACTACTTCTAAGTTCCCATGAGTGAGAGCCAGTGTACACTGATTAAAATTCATGTTCTTGTCTATAATCAGAGTGCTCCTTTCTATGTGCTTGAGTGAGTGTTGGAAACAGGGACCTCAGATGTAGGTGACAAGTGGAATGGATTTGCTATGGAGTGCCCCTGGAGCCTTAGAGACCTCTTCTTCCTCAGAGAGTTGAGTACCATAGAGCTCAGGGTGAGGACCATGGGTGGTGCCTCTCTCTGGTGTAAGGGGAAAACCTTCTCCCTTTTCTGCAGCTATCCACTCTACAGGATTGACTGGATGAAGAAAGGGATTTAAATGGAGATACTGCATTCACCCTGTGCGGTCACAGACTTTCCTGTGGGAGACTGGTGGGGAGGGCTGTCTACTGGACCTCCAAGCTCCCTCAGGGGACTAGGCCCTACCAAGTTATTCAGTCAAATGTCCACTGAGCCAGCGCCCACACCCACAGTGGGCTAGAGGCCAGGGATGGAGCCATGAGTGAGAAAAGGCCCTGCCTTCCAGCGGTGCAATGTGAGAGGAGGGGTTCACTGTGCAGGACTTTGGAGAGGGCTGCAACATTCAAGGTCAACACTTGCAGAGGCCATGGGGCCTGACCTGGGAAGTCCAAAGACTGTGTAAGGGAGTGCTGAGTTGAGGTGTCCTTCTGGACACAGGAAATCTGGATTGCAATCCTATGGAGCACTTATCAGTTGATGCAACCTCTTCCTGCACCTTAGCTCTCCTATCTATGAAATGGGAAAATCGTCTGTCAGTCTCTTCCGATTCATTCTTCACCTGGTGTTCATCACTTGTTTATCTCTATTTATGTATATCTATTCTTCTATTCTTTCTATCGGTTCATCTACCATCTGTCTCCCATTGTCTAGTCATCTATCATATACCTATCTATCATTTATTTATATTTGTCTATCTATCTATCTATCTATGTATCAATGTATCTGTCTATGTATGTGTCTATGTACCTATCATCTATCTATCTATCTACCTATTCTATCATCTGTTCATCTAATAGAGTGGAATTGCTGCAAATAAATATAAGCCACCTTTTCCTACATCTTCATCTTAAATCCTTTCTCTTCTTCTTGTAATTAACAACTTATCTTCTTGAACTTTAACTCTGTACTTGGTTTTATTTTGTATGGTTTTGGGTCTCCCTTCAATTTTCACTCTCAGTCATATTTCTTGGCCTTGACCTTTCTTGCTTTGGCTGACCCTTTCTGAGCCACAGGAGAGGAGGAAGAAAAGCATGAAAGACATTGCAAGATGGTCATTAGAAGTATAGCAGAACCAGGGGATAAAAACATGAGTACTACCCATTAATCTATGTAGCACCAGGTGCTGGTAAGAGGTTGAGAAGAAAGAGGATGGAAACCTCCATGGTCTATGGGCGTGAGGGTCTGTAGAGAACCTGGGCAGGGCTGTCCCATGGGGGATGGGAAGAAAGATGAGCCAGCCACTCTCACTGCCCATCATAACAGACCTGAGGAGAGTAAGGTGAGGTGAAAGAGGAAGAGGGGGAATTTTCATGTGTCCTTAGTTTTGTTCTCCAGGGAGCAGACTGCAGAGAGGTGGGTGCTGGAGGGGATGAGGTAGCTGGTGATCTGCAAGAACCATTGCAGCTCCACCAGCCCTAGTCACAGTGTCTGACAGAACAGCAGGTTCCTGGCAGCCATGTGTGTAACTGTGAGCAGAAATCCTTGTGGAGTTCACCAAGTGCAAACCAAACCAGGGCTGTCGTTCTTCTGACCTTGAAAGTGGAAGCAAGCATAGATGTTCACAACTCAGGGAAGATCACCACAGGGAATATCTTACAAGGCACAAGCTTCTTACAACAAGCTTCCTGTTTCTCAGAGCCATAAATTACAGCACCACTTTGAGTACACATCATATGTACTCTGAGTTCTTTTTACCCTGAGTGACCACATTTCATACCACCACTTGTTAAATGGAACCACAGAGGGTAAGGGAACATGAGGGATACTTCTTTACACACTGATGACTGAAGCCTGAAGCACAGACCACTCACTTGGGCTTTGATCTTTCCTATTGCTGTTCTAGAACTCACTCTTAAGAACACAGACAGAGGGTGGCTGCAGTGGCTAATTGGCTCTTTACCCTTGGAAACAAAGAGCATCCAGGAGCTCTGTATAGTGTACAGGGAAGATTGTCTGAGGTCAGAGAACTGCCTTCCTCTGAGTCTGGATCCTCAGCAAGGCTTGCAGAAGGAAGACAGCTCATCTAGGTGCCCAAGAGCCTTCTTAAGTCATGTTAAAATGTGCTCTATTCATTAAGGTTGCCTGATAGAGATGTCAAGGCTACTGCTCCCCAGGAAGCAGCCTTCAGGTGATGTCAAACTTTTAGGCTGGCATGCCTGTGGAAAGGGCACCTGAGGAGTGAGGGAGATTATTTCCAATATTAATAATTATGGTGTTTTTTTTTCATTTCCAAGTATAGGTACTTGGCTTCATTAATAAGGTAAGGTGCTTTTTTCCCCTTCAAATAACCATCTGGGTGTTACTAGGTCCAGATTTAATTTGCATAGAAAGAATTGTAATGGGATTGATTTGTCTGGCATTGGGCACTTGAAATCTAACTTTTAGGAAGGAAGCCATCCTAGGTGTCCACTGGACCTTTTTGCCCTTTCTCTGATAGAAGGATGCTCTACAGGGCAAGTGGAGATGGGGGTACTCTAAAGCTGCCCATTGACCTCTATACACAGGGGAGTGGGGGTGGGGGTGGGAACTGAGATTTCTCCTCTACACAGAAGAGAGGGCTCCTGCAGAGACCCAGGACAGACAGAGAGTAGGTCACAATCTCTCTATCCTTGCCAATCACTGAGGCCTTGTGAATTCTGTTATGCAAAGCCCTTAGATTCAGAGCAGAGACATTCGGTGCATATGTGATTTGGGAGCCTTGAAAGACAAACAGCATTGGCTAAGGAGCCAGGGACATTGGAATGTGTCTCAGGACTCCTGTTCCTTCTTTCCCTGGAAAGACTCAGGCTGCTTTTGGTGTGCCTGGAAATTCCTTAATTGGTGAACAAGTTCTTGAAAGTGCTTTGGCTTTTGGAAATGAAGATTCTGGCTAAACACAGGAGATTCAAGTTTATTCTGAAGAACAAGTTTGCAACTGATAATGGAAAGTTTGCAATCACAGTGACAGGCTGTCTGCTTTTTGTAGGGTCATCATCCCTCAAGGCACTGCAATTCCATTCCTGTGCACAGGAAGAAGAAACCTATGCCTTTGAAATCCACAGGAACTACCATTTTACTAGTTTACCAAAGCTGAGAGGACATGAGCAAACTTTAACGCAGCCACAGAGAGGTTGGAAAACAGCACAGAGCCCCAGTCAGACCCAGGACCAGCATGTGAGAGCTACCGCAGTCCTGTCTTCCTCCACTGGGCTTCCCTTGGCCTTTCCTGCCGATTCCTCAGAGGCCTTTTTTGGGTGGGGATCTCTGCTTGTGGAAGGACATACCTTTCTGTAGGTGAGTGCTGCCTCTGACTGTGATGTGTATGGGTGTGTGTGAGCGGGGAGGAAAGATAGGGGCAGAAAAGAGAAGATGGAACTTTTCAACATTCATGCCTGGTGGATAGTGGTGGACCCAATGAAATGTCATGGACTTATAGGATTCTTGTGGTCTAGGGAATGTTTTTCTTTAAAATAACAAACAAAAAACCAAACACAAAACAAAGCAACACATACAGAATCTATAGTGAAAACTGTTGTTTCCTCCCTAGTGCAAAGTCAAGGGGAAGGACATCATTGTGGTGCTATTTCATTGGGTTGCTTGTCTCCCTGCCCTTCTCACCCTGAGCTGTCCTCCTGGTCAGAGCAAGGACCAAGTGTCCTCCACAGAGTCAAAGTTCATAAGCCATTGCCCTCCAGAGTGAACTGTTCCCTCCATTACTTTCACCAGACCTGTCTGAGTTTCTGGCCTCAGACCATACCACACTCTCACGGAGAGCACATTCTTTAACTGAAACGTGGAGGTAAGTGAAGCCACCTGCCACTCCAGGACAGATGAAGGTGGTGCATGCACCTCACCAGAGAGAGCCTGGCACTAGAATGGGTCTTCAACTTCAGTCTTCCTCTCCAGCTGGAGGTTTGTTATTCACCTGCTAACTTGACAAGTCTACCTCTCAAAACAGATCAGGTGGAACATGTCCAAACTGTCCTCCCCCCGCACCACCAGCCTGCTCCTATCTCAACATTGCGATCACCAAGAATGATGTGAACTGAGCCTCCAGACCCTGGTTCATACGGTTCAGAAGGCTGGAAATCCAGGATCAAGGCAACTTCAAGCTCAGTTTCTGGTGAGTGCTGCTCCTTGGCTTACAGAGGCCTTCTCACTGTGTTCTCACACTGGGGGAGAGAGAGAAAGAGAGAGAGACAGAGAGAGAGAGACAGAGAAAGAGAGAGAGAGAGAGAGAGAGAGAGAGAGAGAGAGAGAGAGAGAGAGAAAGAGAGGTGCTATGGTACCTCTTGTTCTTCCTCTAAGGACACTAATTCCATGATGGAGGGCCTCCCCACCCTCATTGCCTCATCTAAACTCCACTACCAAAACCATTACATTGGGAACCAGCACTTGAGCATATGAATATGAAAGGGGCACACAAACCATCAATCTATAATATTCAGTAATGGACATGATTTCCAGACAAACCAGGAAAGACCAGCTTGCGTGGTCATCCACATTGTATCTCATGCTCACCACATCCTCTAATGTCCATCTAAGAACTTTGCCAAACCTTACACTAAATCCCCTCTTCTGAGTTGTTTCTTCTTCACCTGCAACACTGCTAAGGCACTGTCCTTGCTCTTGACCCTGTCCAAGGTCCTGGATACTTCTGTGTAGGTGGCCAAATAAAGCTGGGAATCCTTAGTAAGGTCAAGAAAGCCACTCCTTGTCTGAACACACAACTGACTTTTCCACACATTAGGAGTCACTCCCTTTGTATTAGCTCTTCACGTTCTCAGCTCACCTGGTCCCTCTGAGAATGAATATTGCCCCTGTCACCCCCTCTCCTCCTTCTGTTCCACCTGTCCTTCCCCCACCTCCACTATCTCACTTATTCTCACTTTCCTCCACTGTCCCACCTACCCATGTCCAGGAGACTCCAGGAACTTTCAGGGTTGGATTTTGTCTCTAAACCCCACCTTTGGCACTCAGCACTAGCACATTCTCAGGAAATGATACTGATAGCCTACTTCACAGGCTGCCAGACACAGTCTTTTCTCAGATTGAATCTAGTAAAAAGCCATCTTGAAGGACATTGGTACCCACGCTGGAGTTACATCCTGCTGAGGCACCTTTTCCGCCTGCTGCTTCAACATCATTGACTGATGGTATGCCAAACTGAAGGACAGACAGCACATTGCCATCACCCAGTACTGAGGAAGAGGAAAAGCCAGCACTGTCTCCTGCACTAAGTGGAGGGAAGGTGGGTTTTGGAATCTACCCTGTGGAGGACAGGAGCTGATTCTTTTGATTTCCCAGTGTTTCAAGCGTAGGAGTGGGGAACAGGGTCAGCACAGATGCACTGGGGGCTGAGGGTGGGTGTCTGGCACAAGGCTAAGAGAGTCTATCACAAACATTACTAAATGGAAGAGTGTACTGAGATTAAACCTACAAGCATCCAGAGCAATATTCCAACTCTACTTTTTCTTCACATACAGACAGAATGTGCATTCCTTCTGACAGTATTTGTTTCTTTATCTGTCAGGACTGTAGGAAATAAATATAAAACAAGGTTTCTTTCCAAGGAACATGAGGAAACTCCTTATGGGATTACATTTGCAATTTTAGCTCCCTGTATAAGGTTTTGGTTTTGCTCTACATCAATTATATCTAAAAATGAAAGCCTGACATGCTCTCTGATTTTTGTGGAGTGGTCCTGGCAGGGGCTCTGGAATACACTGTAGTTTATCTCTGTGGTTTGTGGGTCAGCCTGGTATCAAAGACATAGGGTTGTGGGGATGGGTGTGGGGGCTGAGGGCAACTCTAGACTGAGTACTTCTTAAGAGAAGAGTTGTGCATTTCATGGACCATGGACAGAGCCATAAGTCCTCAGAGGAAATCAGAGGTAAAGCACGGAGTCTTGTTCCCTCCATGGTTGGACATTGTAAAGAGGTAGCCATAGCTCTTTTTGTCCATCTATCTTTTCTTTCTTTCTCCCAAACTTGTTTCTGAGGTACTGTGGTTAATGCTCAAGAACTGATGAGTTTAATGTCACTTATTCCTTTAGGATATGAATGTCATGTCTTTCAGCTTTGCAGGTGAACTTGCGTCCTGGCTGAAATTTTTAAGAAAATGAAAAAATGAAATGTTATGGTTTTATACAAGTTCTAATTGAAGCAGTTTTCCAAAGAAAGCATTCTTCCAAAGCTTTGCTTTTCCAACGGACTGGACAATGGGTGCAGGACCCTTAGGTATCCACTGCTTCCTTCCAACATGAATCTTGGGACATCCCCTGGTTACCTCTTTGACAGACACTGAAGAGTGGAATGTTCATGGGCCAATAATGTGAGGACATCAGGGTCAGAGCACAGAGTGACATGTGACCTCCTTCTTGAGTATTTTTATTCACAGACCAGGTGTTCTCCAAGGAAAGCACTAACTGAGAATAAAATTGAAACCACTGTGTGTGGGGGGGGAGTGGATTAAGCCTGTAATCCCAGGGTACTGGGGTCAGGTCATGCAAAATAGAATATATTAATCACCATGAATTTTTGCATATCTAAATTTGGCACTTCAGTTTCAAGCAACTGAAATCCACTTAACCCAAGGTGGCAGAACAGCAGAAGGCAGCAAGGGTAGCACAGGAGAGGGGACATTCAGAAGCCAGGACATACCACACATACTTCCCCCTACCCACAGCCACCTATTTTGTGTTGTGAAGTAGAAAAGGCAGTGGAGAGAGGAAGAAGTAGCCAAATATTTCCTGTGCATTTTCTTGATTTAGTTGCCTTCCACCCACCCCTGTCCATATCCATGCAGATTTGTCTCTTGTGGTAGAGCCCAGCATTTCCTGTCACTTTTGAAGTGTCTCCTTCCATCTCTATTCTGGGTGGAGAGAGTGGCAGACAGCTTCTCAGCAAGTGCCACAGCTTGCAATATTGCAGAGCAGTGGAAATGAGATTAGAGCCTAATGCGTCTAGACAGCATATTTAAACAGCCAGAAAGGAAACACAGACATCTCTGGCTCACATTATTAGTTCTACGTGGGTTTGCACTCTCTGCTCCATTTTCCTTCTTGATTTCCCCTAAAGGGAGCCGAGATTCCAAGTATATGGGTAGTGAGGCTCTCATTTTTTTCTGCTTATTAGTGCTGGCTCTAATCAATTCTCTACCATCTCAGAATCAGCACTTCTCCTATGACTTACATGGTCTCTCCTTGTCAACCAGAATGTGCCGGCAAAGTGCAAAATTTACCTTGTTTGTAAACATCTCCTTCTGTTGAGGACTTCTTTTGTTCATCAAAGAAAAGCCATCCTTAATGTACTAACATGTGAAAGGAGAGCTATAACAAAAGAATGCACATTAAAGAATGAATCAAGTGTCTCCAAATTCCTGGTTTACAGGATGAGGTAGAATAAGCAAACAGAGTCCATATGATGACAATGGAGCAATTTCAAAGGCACAAGAGAGTTGGGGACAGTTAAAGTCTATCTCTCTGACAGACATGAAAGAGTGAGATGTTCATGGGCCAACAGCATGAGGACATCAGGGTCAGGGCAGAGAGGGGCTCCTTCCTGAGTATTTTTATACACAGAACAAATGTTCTCTAAGGAAAGACTAACTGAGAATAAAATTGAAACCATTGTGTATGTGTGTGTGTGTGTGTGTGTGTGTGTGTGTGTGGCAGGGTGGTTGCTCAAGTCTGTTATCCCAGCTACACAGGAGGATTGTGGTTCCACATCAGCTTGTGCAAAACAGTTTACAAGACTCCATCTCAACAGGAAAAGCTGAGCATTGTGGCATGCCTATCATTACAGGAGGAAGTATAAATATGATGAGTATCATGCTTCAAGCTTGCCTGGGCATAAACTGAGAGACCCTATCTCAAAAACAACCAATGCAAAAAGGACTGGTGGTATGGCTCAAGTGGTAGAGTGCCTGCCTACCCATCAGGGACCCTGAGCTCAATCCCAAAAAGTATCATTGGGGGTATACCTACAAACTCTCTCCATCCCAGGAGAAGCCCTGTCCTCAGCCCTTATAGAGTCTCCCATCTGTCCCGGTCTGATCCCCTGTGCCCACAGCAGGACATCTTTATACCTCAACTGTCAGCCATAACCGTGGATCCTCAGCTTTGTGAAGGAACTCATCCAATTTGGCTGAAATTGACGGTGGCTGAGGACAGAGAACAACACCCAAAATAGAAGCCTGGAGAACATTTGGGGACTAATGACAGGGAGGAATTCAGATAGAAAGACACTTTGTGAGACTGGAATTCATTGTTGATGCATCTGCATGCCCCTGCAAACAAAACAGAATGGGATTGCATTCTCGCACAGAAGAGAGAGACGAGCTCAAAGGGAAAGATTCAATTGCTTTTCACTCATGGAACAGAACAGAACAAATGTCCATACAACCAGTTCTCACTCTCATACATATTGAATTCTAAAAGTTTACGTTAAGGTATTTGTGAAGGACTTTGTCAGCTATTTTAAAATGAGCCCTTCTACACATGACAGCTGTGTGACAGAGAGCACAGTCAGGCCCATATCTCTAAGGGTGTTTACAATGCCACATGCCTCAGCCCTGGGACACACTAGCAGCCACTAAGAGTGTTTTGTGATGAAATCTCTATGCTCTGGTTGCAGTGGCCATGAGTTTGTTTTCAAAGTGAGCATAAGCATCTTGGAGTGGCGCTGAGGATGGAGAACTTTTGAGTTGTCTCTCTTCCTTCACAACTCTCCTCTCAGGAAGTTCTGAATGGAAATGTGGCTGGTGTGGGGTGACTGGTATGGGGTTTGGACTGGGTTTTTGTGATGCCTAATGGAAATATGTTAGTCTTTCATTGAATTAAATGCTGGTGAGGAAATCCAGGTCTACCTGCAGAACAGAGTGTGGTAATAGCATAGGGCAATCTTACATTTTTCTCTATTATATTTTTAACCCCCAGGCCATAACCTATTCCATCTACCTGCTTCCCGTGTATATTTAGCACCTGGTACAAGTTTAGTTTTAAATTCAGCCCCTGAATAGGTTCTTTTCTCACTGTGTGCTTAGCAATGCAGGAGCACTGATAGGAGTGCTGGGTGGAGGCAGACCTCATGTCTAATGGTACCAAAAGGAGGCCTTGGAAGAGACATAGTCACTTAAGCTTAAGAATACTCATTTTCGAAGCAAATGGGAAAGATAAGAACATTAGAATAGACAGATTTGGATTTGAATCTTCCACCAATGCCAACCCTCTGAAAGTTATCTACATTTCCGCTGTCTGTATTTTCTAGGTAGAGATAATATCTACCTCTCAAGGCTTATAGAAATTATACATTATAAGGCAATATTTGCATATACCAAAGTAAAATGAAACTTTTATTAAACAGCATTGACCTAATAATTTAAAACGCAGTTGGAAGTGTATTTACTATAGTAAAACTATATCAGAGAGGGCATGAAGTTCTGGAAATTGTGAAAAAACCTGAACATCTAACAATTATATTGATAGCTGCCACCGCACAGAGCCTGAGAATGTCTCTAAAATATGCAAATGTTAATTTACTTATTTCTTACACACACTGTGAGATAGGCAGTATTGTCTTTTGCAGTTTGCAAATGGTGTAGCTGAAACAGAGAGAGGTGATAAAGCTTTCAAAAGTCTGTTGGTGTTGGGACTGGGGTTTGAAGCATGGTAGGAAGATGTTAGGGTTTACACAATTAGTTACATGATCAGTGACATTATGCTATGTTGCCTTGCCAACCAACTGGGAAACATGTAAAGATCTTGGATGTATAATATGCAGAATACACTTTCAAATATGTAGAAAAGATGTGAGGAAAATCAGAGAAAAGTTCAGCCACTTCAGAATTTGGGAGAGCCTTGAAAATAAGTATGGAGAAGCAGCCATTGCTCTATCTCCAGCAGAGATAGGAAAGGGGAGGCAAGGCCAGGTGGGAATGACAAGTCTGTGTGACCACAGATGTGGTTCAAGGCAAAGTCCTCACTATAAACCAAAATGCTCACAGAATGAACTCCTCAGTGAAAAGGTGGAGGAAAGAAATGCTCAGAAGCTCAGAAAACAACCAGGTTTTCTTGCCTAAATCTGGGTCTAGCAAGAAAAAGTGCTCCCAAAGAATGTAAAACATGAGCCCACCTACCTGTTCACCTTCATGTTAGTTACATTCAAAAGGTGAATAATTGGTACAAAAGTGGTGCACAGTCAAAACAATCCTGTGGTAACCAAAAAAGAAAATACCAAACCACCTTTCAACTTCTCTGCCCAGGATTGCTGGACGTAATGCCCACCTGAGATGAATTCACAATTCAACACATGGGACGAGAGCCCAATGCAAGAGCAAAAGATGGTCCAGTCAAGGTGAGATGTCTAAGAATTTCAAGTGGTAGAACTCCCAGAGAAAAGTAAGACAAGACATAAGATAATTTTTAAAAATTAGAGGCACAAAGAAAAGGACTCAAGATGTAAGAAGAGAAGATATAACCAGCATGCTAGAAACATATGGAAATGGCCAAATATGAACAAAAAAAGCTGAACTAATGAGGAAGTTACACAAAGCAGGGCAGAGATGCAATGATTGCTCTGGGCACTTAACAATATCTCAGAAATTGTTTTAAAAATGAAATAAAGTGGTAGTATGAAATTCTTGAGAAAATATAAGTACTGAAAATGTTTTTATATAAATGAAACTGTTGGTGGCTCACACCTATAATCCTGGCTACTCAGGAGGCAGAGATCAGCAGGATCATGGTTCAAAGCCAACATGGGCAAATAGTGCTCAAGACTCAATCTTGAAAATAACCAAGGTCTGGTGGAATACCTCAAGTGGTAGAACACCTGCCTACCTAGTGTGAAGCCCAGAGTTTGAACCACAGCACCACCAAAAATAAACAAAACTAATGCATATGGAATTGTATAAAAATGCATATAAATATAGATTTTAGGACTAACAGAAATGAATGACATAGATGTAGCATAGAGGTAATAGGAATTCTTGCAGGAGAAACAGAAAATAGAAGAAGAAATACACAAAACATAATGACTAGAATGTCTTCAGAACTGAGGGAAAATATCTAAATTCTCCTAAGCAGAAATCTCAATGAATCCAATTGCATACATAAAATATAAACACACCTAGGTTATCATGGAGAAACTATAAACTAAAAAAGAAATTACATTTAGTCAGTGGGAGAAAACAGCTATACTTATACCATGAAAATTTGCCTAACAAAAACTTCTCATTGTTATACATACAAATCATGTAGTAATCACACGATCTCCAAAGTATTGAAGGAAAATGATCTTTGTGAGATTCTGTACATGGTTAAACTATAGTTTAAAAGAGAATGTTAGGAAATGTCATTTCCAGACAAAGACTGGGAAATTCACCATTGAAGAGTTTCTAAACTGCTGTAAATGGAGGGAAACCATATCCAGAAAGAAGAAAATTGAAAACAGAATAAACTGCAAGAAAGAATGTTTACAAATCTAAATTAGAATTATATTTCTAAGGCAATAAAACAATTGTTTTTTGATTACTTCTATGTGACGATGAAAATGGGGAACTGAAGGTAATGCAGAAGATGAAATGCAAGGATCTCAAATCAGCCTTCAAACCGAGAGTCATGTTGAATGTACGTTTTTTGTTTAGTCAAATATTTATGTCAAAATTTTGAGTGTGACCATCATAACATGAAAGAGCTTGTATTCAAGTGATAAAATAGAGCAAATACTATTTGATTAGAATGTAGACAGAAAGAAAAAGAGGAAAGAGAACCCACAGAAATAATGGAAGATTTTGAGTCTGCAATTATAAGGACATAATAATTATGTATGACAGAATAGTTTGTTTGAATTAAACCTACATAGAATCATGATTAAAAACTGACCTCTTATGGATGAATGAACTTCATCAAATGCTGAAGGTCATCTATCATAAAGAATACAATGTTCTTATCCTGCAGTGATGAAGATTTGCTAGAGGAACAAGCTATAAACCACACACCCATGTAGAGGTTTTATCTAAAATTTACTACTATAAAACACAAAATGAGTTCAATGAAAGAAAGGCTATTGAACACAGGAAAGAGTGTGTGTAAAACAATAACACCCAGTAAAACTGTTGGTTGATTCTGAATAACGTAGTTGAATAAAGTAAGATAATGAACACATAAGTTCACACAAGATTCTGTGAGAGGCGATTGGAGGTAGAGGGAGAATCAGAATGGGAGGCACTGATAAAATGTTTATATAGGAAAGTTAAACATTCAAGGTTAATCTAGAAAAAACATACATAAGATTCCAAGCTACCAAAATAAAATTTGGAAAAAAATCTTTAAAAATTTGGAAATAAAACTTAACTACCTAAGGAGTCAATTCACCATGAGACAGAGTGAAACAAACAGCAGAATTAAATAACCAAGAACTAACATTCTAAAAAAGTATAAAGTTCATGAGTTTAGGGCAGCTCACTTTAAAAAAGTATAATTATTATGATGAAAGGCAGGTCACTATGAGAAAACAATGATTTGAAAAAGAAACAGAGCAGTTCTACAAAGGAAAAGATCATGGTGAGCAATTGAAGAGATATGGATTGATTAGTGGATAGATTAAAGTCACTCATAATTAGACCAGAGAAATGGAGATACAGATATTTATAAAAACAACTCAAATTTACTTAATGGAAGAAGAAAGCCTAATACATGTTTAATAGAATTTTGGATTACAATCAATTCCAAGAAGTAGTGGCTAAGAATCAGAATTGAAGAGACATATGTCAAGAGACGTACAAAGTCCTGAGCTGAACAAGTGAATTAAGCACACCCATGAACACACTGTGCTGCAATTTCTTCACATTGAGTATCAGGAGAAATGCCTTGACGACAAATAAGGGAAAAGGAAGACTGATCACAAGTGGATGACATCATAGCTAACATGCATGCCTTCCTCAAAAAGAAGTTGCCTGCCAACTTAAGAATCAGAAAAGTCCAGACACAGAGAAAGGATCAGTAACATACTCCCATCGAGTAGCTTTTAGTAACTGAAGGAAATCAGTGATGAGGAAAATGAATTCAGAATGAAGGAGCCAGACACTGGGGTAACAATGAGCACCGAAAGAGTGGTTAATCTAAGCAAGTGCTGACTGAATTATGTACCAATGCAATTCAATGCAAGTCAAATAATCACAAAAAACAAAATCTAGACTCCTTCATGTTTCACTGTGGCCTGCAGACTCTGATCTCTCCTCCCTGCTGCTCTTCATTTACCTGGCTGCAGCCACACTTGTGTCCATGCAGTCCCACTAATCAGCTGTGACACTTTACACATGTTGCTGATATTCTCTGAGTTTAATTTCCTCAGCCATAAAACAAGAATAGCAACAGTTGTTCACAGAATGCTGAAGAACTCAGAACAACATTTGGAAAGCCCTTTAGCCCACTACACAGCCCCAAGTAGACCTCATGTACACCAATCTGCCATGTTGGAATTCCCAGGAATTCTGATCCACAAAGACAGTCCCTGGAGTCATTAACGGTACACAGTGCTCACTCCATTGTTGTCAACACGTCTGGGTCTCCATCAAATACACTAGCTAGAACAAAGGATTCTGCAGGGACTACCCAACAAATAGCACAACCATCTTGCTTTATGAAAACCTTTTGTTTGAAAATCTTAAGTGTTGAAACCACTAATCTTCGTTGGATCACTCTCAGTTTCAAAAAATGGTTTGCAAGTTTACTTTGAACAGCAGCCTGTCCTCACAAAAATGATGATTCCAAATGTTTTTTATAAAAAGCATCAGGGACACATCTTTCCCCAGAAATAAGTCAACTTCTAAAGTCATTTCCTGGGGTTGATATCCTGTGTTACACATGCCAGAGAAAGGAGGAACAAGCAGTGAATTAGAAAGTTCTCTCAAGAAACCCAAACTGGCAACCATCTCCTTTCTGGATAATTTTCATCTTCGACAGCAATTTTTAACATTCACAGTGATGTTGGTCATTTTCTAGGATGCAACTTATTTCTTGACATGTGTGCTATTATCAGGACTCTACACCACATATCATCTCCTTTGAAGCTCCTGTCATGACACAGAACTCACTTTGTCTGCAGGAACAACCCCTGCAGTACGACAATGTCACATTGACCTTATTTTTTTTGAAATTTGGGTGAAAAATGTATTCGGCACAACTTTCCCAGTTTTAAAGATTAGTAAACACTTTTATTCCTACGAGGAATAGTTTTATATTCTGCTTAACATTACTAAAAATGAGAATTTTGACAGCAACTAGAAAGTTAGAAAAAGACCTACAGTAGGAGGGAAGGTATGGATTGCAGGCTGAGCACATCAAGTTCAGGTAGCTGTTGCTTTCTCTTCCTCTTCTTTTCCGTTTATATTGAATTTCTATGATGCCACTGAGTGGTTTCTACTCTCTTCCCCTTTCTGTAACATACACACCTATTTTGAGAAAAAGAAAATGAATTCATATCATAAAAGTTTAACTGCTTGATAAATGCGTAATGTTTTGTCCATTGTCTGCTAATTTATAATTTTTGATTGTTCAACATGATTAATCTAGGTACTGTTAGGAAAGAAAGACAAAGTAACTGCATATAAATTTATGCAGTTATAATGTTATAGGACATTTTCAGATTTCCTTGAGTTTATTTAAATTATCTAGCTGCTCTTCAATAATCGATACATACTAGTTAAAATCATAAATCAAGCAGTATGTTGAAATGTCAACCAATGCAATATACATTTTAAAAAATATTCAATAGTGAAAACTATTAATTTTTCTAGTTAAAGTTTGTCGACTGCAGTTGCCTTACAAATATGTACACACATCTGCACACAGGCAGATAAATTCCATGAAATACTACCACCTCTATGTTGTGGCACTTACTGTTCTGAACTTGGACCATCTGTTTATCACAATTTGTATTGTTATTTTGTTGTTTCATTGTTATTCTGAAATTCCTCTACATCTTTAGAATACCCTATCTCAGTTGTTTCCCAGTTGTAAAGATTAATAAACACTTTTATTCCTACAAGGAATAGTTTTAGATTCTGCTTAACATTTACTAAAAATGAGAATTTTGACAGCAACTAGAAGCTGGTGAAAGATATGAGGGCTCTTTAGTTTGGTTTTTTGACACACCAAAGGAGCTACTTCCTTCTTTATTCAACACCCCAGTATGTGTACAGTATTGGACTTGGCAGAGTGATGGAAATCAGATATACCACTTGAAAAAGTACAGAAAAGACAGAATCTTGGAAGCAGATGTATCACTCAGGAATCCTTTGGTGATTCAAGCCAATGAAGGTAGCTCTTCCCGTCACACATTTTGTCACTTGATAAAGATGTAATCAGAAGGCAAGTACATCATATCACAAGGGCAGGTTTACCTCACGCTGAATCCAGACTCTTAATGTCAAGAGAAAACAATTTTGTGACATTCAGGAGGATTTCTTAGGACTGTCTCTCCTTCATACTTTCCTGTTTTCCCTTTGAAGATAATTAAATGCTGTGGAAGGATTTCCAAGGTCAAGGCAATCACAGTCATGATTCTCACAGAAAGGAGCACCCCAGGAGCTTCCTACTTCGTAATGGAAAATTAGACTTCACCAGACACTGCCTAGTGATTTGAAGACTAACTAGCTGTGACTCAGATGCCTAAGAACCAGGAAAAATTTAAAAGCTCAGAGTGCGGGCAATAGACGCCAAGAGTAGAAGACAGCTGGCATTGGGACCACAGAGAAGCAAATGCTATAAAAGAGAATTTCCCCAGGACTCAGGAGGCCATGGGGAGAAGCAGCTGGTGCTTCTCCTGGCTGTTTAAAACAAGGATGGGTCATTGTGGTCCCAAGCCACATAAATTAGAGAAATGAGTCTAGGAGGAGTGTGAGCCAAAGTTGATGCTTTCCTAGCATTTTCCATATGCTGTCAGAATGTCAGTGAGATTTTCTGTACAATAGTGTTTGTGTTTGGGAAGCCTTATGCCCACTTATTTTTTCCACCTCTCAGTGGTCAAGGGCACTACTGAGTTGATCTCCCAGAATTATTCTGAAGCCAGTGGTGGGGGTGAATATAGGAGGGACTGGAGTAAGGAAGTGAACCACAGCTTGCATGACAGACAAGTACTGAGCACAAAGTCAAAGGTCGGGGTTTATCTGCCTATTTTGATTCTTTCTGACTTAATTACCAATTCAGTTCAATAGTACTTATTGAGTATGCCAATTGTCAGTCACTACATTAAAATGCTAGAGGATTATAGATTGGTTGAACTTGGGAGAACCATACAGCATTTTGGAACCTCAGGTTCTTTATCCATAAAAAGAAGGAAATTAATTTACTGAATTCTCTTGGTAGCCAAAATTTAAATAAAGACCATGATAACAAGAAACCACTAACAAGAAACACTGTACTAAATGCCTTGTTGATTTTACCATATTTAATTTTAAAACTGTCATGTGAAAACAAGAATGGCCTAGGAAATTTTCTTTGAATTGTTTGGCAAGAATAAAGTTAGACCTCTGACCTTCCCTTCCCCCCAGCATGATGTGTTGTGCTTATTCTCAGCTTCCTGTTAGATTGGCAGTTTATCCCATAAGACAAGACAGCAATAGGTGCATGGTTGCTCCAGTTGGTGCAAAGTACCCCAGCGCCTCCTGATATCCTTTGGCTCAAACATACTTTTGTACTATGCTAAGAGAATGGGGGAGGTGGGGGGAGGCTTCACTCAATATCTCTGTGTCCACTAACTAATGTAGTATAGTTGCCCCAATTTCTTTTCATGATTCTACTGTTCAGAGCTTTTCTAGGCAAGGACATGGGGGCACAGGGAGTTTAAACTATTTGCTCAAGGTCATTCAGCTGACTGAGTTCAAGGCCAGGGTTACCTTCTTTGATGGTTAATTCGACTAGATTAAAGATTTCTAGAGAGCTGGTAAAAACTATTCTAGATGAGTCTGTGAAAGTGTCTCTGGAAGAGATTAGTACTGGAGTCAGTAGACTGAATAAAGAAAATTGCTCTCATGGGTATGATGGGGGCGCTATCCAATCCACCAAGGCATCAAATGGAACCCAAAGTGGATGAAGAATGAATTTTCTCTCTTTTAAGTGGTGACATCCAAGTCCTTCTACCTTGGAACATCAGTAACTCCTGGTTATTGAACCTTCAGGCTCAGTCCAGGGCTTACACCATTGGAGTCCTTGGTTCTAGACACTTGGGTTTGGATTGGAACTACCCAGGCTTTCCTGAGTCCCTGGTCTGTAGCGAGCAGGTTGTAGGACTTCTCAGACTTCACAATCGTGTAAGTCATGCCCTCATTGCAAACCTTTCTCTATGTCTATTTGCATATAAAATGTTGCTTCTGTTTCTCTGAGAACCCTAAAACAGAAATGGGTGTTGAGAGGAGGAGGTTCTGCTGTAATAAATAACTGAAAAAAGTGAAAACATCTTTGGAAGTGCAGAATGGGCAGAAGCCAGAAGAGAACATGCTAGGAGAAAGGCTGCATTGTTGCTTACTGAAGATTAAGGGTGATTCTGGCAATGACTCAGAGGGAAAGAACTGTGGGGAAACTGTTGATCTTCTTAGAGAATACTAAGCAATCCTGAGCAGAACATATGTAGAAATGCAGAGCGTAAAGGCCATTCTGAGGAGATCTCAAATGGAAAGAAGGAACATGTCACGGGACAAAGGGTGGACGCCCATCCTTGTTGTAAAATGGCAAATCACTAGGCTAGATTGTGCTCAGGCACTGGATATTCTGCAGAAGGTAGAATTTATGAGGAAAGAAAATGAATATTTGGTGGAGGAAATACCTAAGCAAACTGTTGAAGGAATAGCCTGGATATGCACCTAACTATAGTAAAATTCAAGGAGAGAGAAATGACTTAAAGACTGAATTGCTAATCAAAGGGAAGCCAATTTTAAAGATTTGGATGATTCTCAGATTATCTGTATTGAAAATAATGAGAAAACCTGTTCCAGAGAGAAGGGTGGCCAGAGGTCCCATCTCCAGTCCTTCTAAGCACCATCACTGATATCCTCCTCCTACCCCAAGGGAATGCCCTGATCTGTGCTATACCATACTTTGCCCATTGACTTCTGGGACTGATACTCAACCACTAAGTTGAGCTCCTACTTTGCCCAGCCTACAAATTCTAAATTCATGAGAAGTCCATCTTCTGCTTCTTCCTTTCCTTATCCCTCTAACCTTATTTTATCCTATCATTTCCTCACATGGTTTAAGTGATCAAGGATCATATTTATGACTCCTGAGTCTGAGTCATAAGTCATAACCCACTTCTCACTATGAGATCTGGATTCCAATATTTATCTGTCATGGAATAGTCTCCATGTAAGTGTCCTGCAGATAGGTAAAATTACACTTTGTACAGCTGCATCCAGTATTCTTCTGTCCAAAATATCATGTGACCTCTGTCTTGGTCACCATGACTATCAGCCAACCTACTGGGGATCCAAGGGCTACTCCAATTTCTTCACCATCTGTATCAGTTATAACCAGATCCCTCTTTCATATCACACCCATTGCCCTCCACCTTTCTTTGCCACAGCACTACTACCTTAATCCAGCTGAACAAACCTCTGATTGTATTGAAAATCTTGTCAAGTGATCTCTCCATTTCCCTCTGGCTGTCCTCCACCCTCCTAACATTACAGCTTGCCTAGTCCATTGCAAATCAAACATGGATGGCCTCAGTCTTCCTCAGGTATCATCCGTCTCTCAGGAAGACTTCAGGATTTGACTCTTGCCTACCTTTCTCGCATTTCCTCTCTTCCTTATTTGTTTAGTATTCCTACCTATGCCTCATCACTTCCGGGTCCCACTGAAATATTTTCTTTCATTTACTGCCAGAGATTTCCATATGTGACAACCATTTGTCACTAACTCTGTCAGATGCCCCTTTTCCAAACTGGCCCACAAACAAGATGAGAGGCACTTGCTACAGGCTTCTTAGCCCCTTATAGCAGCATCCATAACCACAGAACCTGCTCACCTGTCTGGATCCCTTGGTAGATATTATGCTCCTCCAAGGTACTTATTAACATGCATATGTTTTTTGGGGTTGAGAACTCTTAATTTGTCATTTAATACCTGAATAAAATCTTGTCAAGTGGATAAGTTATGGTTTTTCAGTGTGGAATCAAGGTAAAAAGATAATGATGAGAAATTTGCCAGGTATAAGCAATGCTTAAAACCCTTGTTCCTCCTCCCACCACTCCGTAATATTAATGTCAGCCACAGAATTTCCTATTGTGTTTGTGAATATTTTTGACTATGTACTTAGTTTCTTGATGCCTATCTGGGGAAAATGCAAGAAAAATATTTATGAAAAGCTATAGACCTCTTATTTTGAAAAATGATCAAGCTTCTAAAGTCATTTCAGGTTGCACCAGTGGAAACTTGCTATTTAGTCACAGAAATTGTTTTACAATGAAATGTGCAGCTGGCAGAACCACATTGTCATCAGTATTTGGAGTTGTCTAAAATGTCCTGTTTTTCAGCTAGTGACCATATGTCAGGGGCAGTACAGAAGGTGAATAGAAAATGGACACTATATCATAATGGCAATATTTGATGAGAATTCTCATTAAAAGAAAATCTTGAATAAAAATATGCATACAGGAAAAACCACACATTCTAATTGTATGACTTGATGAATTTCACAAATAAGTACAACCGTGTAGTCACACCAAGATCGGGGTTCTGGACAGTAGCAAATCCCAGAAGTTTTTCAGGCTGAACTCCCCAGGGCCTTCTGAGCACAGAGCAGCAATGACCATGCTTGTACTTTATATAAACACCATCACATGACATATATGTTCTCACACATGGAATCTTTACTCAGCATCCTGTTTGTTAGAATCACCTATGTGGTTGCGAATAGTTGTGGCTTATTCATTCTAAAATCTGGACCAGTACACTTCAAAAAACACATGAAGGACTGGCATGTAGCAGAGAGAAATGCATTGCTTTGTCTACCTTTGTAAAGGTAGATAGTAAGCAAAGGCCTAAGGAGGCCTTTGGAAAAATGACTATTGACTTTGCAGGTAAAGGAGTTTCTGATTATTACAGTCCAAGAAGCAGGTGGCCAGCCTTGGGGAGAGTTTGCATGTTCAAACATTGTCTAGAGGACTTGGTCAAAAATGCTGAAAGGGGTCACAAGTCAGGTGTAGACTAGGCTCAAGTTTCCTTCCAACTTGGAAATTCTGGAACTTAACACATGTAACATGGATAATTAGGTGATGTGGGAGACAGAGCTCATGTACCTGTTAGATATTACTTATGCTCTACATCAAAGTGCCTAGAAATCTGTTCATGGGACTTTTGCCTTTGTTCCAACCGCAGCTATCACCATTGTGATGCCCAGTTTTGTGTGGTTTCCAATCACCTCTTTATGGACACAACTTGGTAGCTCCGCAACTTATATGACGACTTTCTCACTTTGTTTTCCACTGTGTCAGCTTTTCTTGGGTTCTGCTAAGGCTTCACTCATGCTCAACCTGGAAGGTGACTTTTCATAAATGAGAACAGGAGCTGATGACATTTTCTTCCTCTTTCCTTCTCTGAAAGACTGTATTTAGAAGCAAGAAGATGATCTACACTTTAATAAGTGGATACACTGCATAAAAATAGTGGTATGCCTCTGTATTGCCTCCCTCCTGCTCCTTTAGGATTACACTTCTTAATGAATAATAGCGTAGAATCCTTTTGTCTCAGGCCATGACGTGAGAAGACAAGATCTTGCACCTGTTCTTGCAAAGATGACATAAAATGGAGCTGCAAAAACAAAACAAAATGAAGGAGGAGGCTAAGAATATAGAGGAGAGAGTGACTGAACCTTCTTCAGGGAAATTGTAGAATATGTGGAAAAGGATTAGAAACTGAGTTCACATAACAAACTAAATGATAGCACCCAGTAAGTCAATCAGAACTGCAGGAGAGTGGGGGTTTCTATCTGTCTAAGCTGGGTCCAGTAAGGCCATGAGAGACAGGCTTCCCTACTGTCTATGTGTACCTCTTGGTGGGACTAGGGGAGGAGAGGCAGAGCCTCTGACGGGTGCTATCTGACATGTCTCTGAGACCCGTCCTCAGAGCCAGCCTTCTCAGTATTACAGAGGACCACAATCAGGTAATCGATAACATTACATGATTTTAGAGGCTGAGATCTCTGTCCTGGCTAGAAACTCCTGCATCGACTTCACCACTTTTAATACTTTCAATTCCTGAGCTTGGTTTTGAACTACAGCTTCCATGTACCAGCTAGAGGGCTAATGTGCAAGCCAGAGAGGCTGGAGAGCCATTCTTGCATCTTTCCTTCTTGATTGGTTTGGCCCTGGTGTTTCTATGATGTACAGTATTTTAAAACTACTAAGTTATGTTTTTAAGACTTTTAAGTGGGGGGGAGGAAAATGCTGTCAAGCATCTATTGAGTAATCAATGGTTTTCTGACTAGTGTGCTTAGGAGGTCAGGCCCTTCCTCAGAATGAGGATAAACAGTGAGCTTATTGCTCATAGTAACAAAGGTGAGGTGGGCACATGGGCAGTGGTCACCCCCTGTGACTACCTCCAGACTGGGTTCCAGGTTAGAACTGTCCCTACATAAAAAAAAAAAAAGTCCACCAGGAGGTTCTAGAAAGCACAGCTCAATCCTTTCATTTGCTGAGACGGCTGTGGGCATGAACTGTAACAGCTGCTGCCACGTGGAAGCAGATCTAAAATCAAAGACCAGGCCTTTGGCCTTGGGGAGTTTCCAGGTAAAACCGGCAGCTGTTGTTTTTATTTCAAGGATGAAATCTGTTTCCCACTTCCGTCTCTGCTACTGAATTATAAGTCAGTGGCATGGCTAGTGTAGCGAATTTTAGATATGGAAAGGAGACTTTTCCAGAGGGACAACACATCTTTGGAAATTGTGTAGAAAATATTTTGTGTTCCTCATTTCCCCTCATCCTGGGGAGAGTTTCCATAACTTTTGATCCCCAGAAGAACAAGAACTATTGACTTAAAAGAAAAAAGGCATTGCTTATTCTGACCATGACCTCAATGTTCCCCCAAGATAGAACACAGAAGGAAATGAGATGCCCGGATTCTACTGTCACTTTTGCCAATACACATATTATCAAAACTAATTTTCTGCGAACTGAGGCAGAATACAAGAGACTCCCTCGGGACTGTGCCCTGTCAAGTCCCAAACATTTAAAAGAAAATTATTTTTCTTATCTAAATATGAAAGCAAACATTTGAAAATTTTCCTCCAGTTGGTTAACTTATATAAACATTGAATTCAACAAATCCAAGTAGAAAATAAGTCCTTGATGCAAGTGCATTGTTTCCCTTTCTGAGTAGGAACTGTGAGGAGGTGGCACAGGACATTTGCATCATGTGTGCTGCAGAGCTCACATGTCCACACACTGTTCTTTCATCTTTCCTCTCTTTGGGCTCTGGGCTGTATTGTGTAACCACTGCAGCAGGGTGTAAATGATGTATGAAATTTAAAAAAAAATCCCATGCCAGGGAACTCAGCCAAGACTCTGTGTTCATGGCTATTTTTGCTCCTGAGGCTCAGAGGCGGATGGAAAGCTAAGCCTACAGACAGAAATACAACCACAGGGGACACTAAATGATACTTTTTAAAAATCAATGTTGCTGATTCTCCTTCCTGTTCCTTTTCCATCTTGTAGGAAGAATGTCAAGCAAAATATTTCAACAGAAACAATGGTGTTAAAATTAATGAGCTAAGTCATCCTTTGAGAAGATCAATCACCAGATCCTGCAGTCATTAGAATGCTTCTCTAGCAACCATTTTAACCTAAGCTCTGTGCATTGTACTTCATGATCATAGTTTATAATTCATTATTTCATCATGAGCCAATATCTTAAGGTTTTATACAGATGTTGAACAAAGTTACTAATTAACAAAAAGAGATATAAATTCATATTTAAAATAGACTTCTTGAAAAATTCAAATGTTTTGGCCAATTTTGCAGCCCCATATGTACCTAGGTATGGTGTTTTGTTCAACAATAAAATGCAGTATTTTTGTCTGTTTATCTGTACTAGAGAATAAGGCCTCTAAGAGCCAAGAAAAGTCGCATCTGTCTGGTTGATTGATGTGTCATCAGTGACGAGAACACTCCTGCAAACTTGTGCGTGATTAATAGATGTGAGAAGAGTAGAAAGATAGAGTGCCTTTTAGTTAGGTCTTCTGGGGAAGGTTTCAATAAGAAGGTGACGTTTGTGTAATGATTGGGAGGCGGTGAGAGAAAAAGCTACGCAGATGAAGAAGATTTTGGGCACAGAAAAAAGAGCAGTGCAAAGTGTTTAGAAAATAATTTGCTTCACATAACTCTTACTCTAAAAATAACCATAAGTTCTGCTAATTCTTATCGCTCACTTGTACTGTTATTTCGTTGGGGAACTACCTAGGATTGAAATAGCTGAATCTTGTGGCAAGGTGTAAGTTTAACTCCTTCAGAAACTACCAAACTGTTTTGCAATGTAGTGTGGATTCCTCCTAGCACTGTGTGAAAGCTCCATCACTTCACATCCTGTTCACTACTGGTTTAGGCCAGAGTTTAAACTTAAAGCATTTTGATAGGTACGCAATGGGATATCACTGTACATTTAATTATAATTGCTCTCATGAATAAAGATGTTAGGCATCTTTGTAGGCACTTGCTTGCTGTAACATGTCTTCTTCAATGAAGTGTCTGGTTAAGGATTTCAAACCTTTTACCACCTTTTAAATTGGCTTGCTTATGTGTTTTATTATCAGTTCTGACTATTCTCTGTCTATCCGTAGTGCTTTTTCAGGTATCTGATTAAAAAACCTTTCCTCCTATGGCTAAACCTGTCTCTTAAAAAGTTGTTTCCTTCCAAGAGCAGACATGTTTTAAATTTCGTTGAAATCCATTTTCTCAGTTTCCTTTATGCATTGCAAGTCTGACGTGGTTATTGAAGAAATTCTGTCTTAACACAAGGTCACAAAAAAGTGCTTTTTACATGTTCTTCTAGAAGTTTTTTAGTTTTTTATTTTACAGTTAGGTTTATGGTCCATTTTGAGTTCAGTTATATATGTGGTGTTGGGTAGAGTTAAGATTTTGTTTTTTTCCAACACAGATACCAAGTTGTTCTTTGCATCTGTTGAGATGATCATGTGGTTTTGTCCTTGATTCTATTTATATCCTGTGCTAATTTATTGATTTGTGTATGTTGAACCATCCTTGCATCCCTGGCATGAAACCAATTTGGTCATGGTGTATGATCTTTTGAATGTGTTGTTAAGTTTTATCAAGAATTTTTGCATCTATGTTCCTCATGGAAATTGGCATATAATTTCTTTTTTGTGTGTGTCCTTATCTGGTTTTCATATCGGAGTAATTCTGGTTTCACAGAATGAATTTAGAAGCATTCCTTCCCTTTCTATCTTACTGAATAATTTGAGTAGCAATAATGTTATTACTCCTTTAGAAGTCTAAAGTAGAATTCAGCAATGAATCCACCTGGTCCTGGGTTTTTCTTTCTTGGGAGATTCTTTATTACTGCTTCAGTCTCATTTCTCATTATAGATCTGTTTAGGTTTTCTATATTCTCTTGGTTTGATTTCAGTAGGTCTTACATATCTAGAAATTTATCCATTTTGTTTAGATTTTCCAACTTGTTGGAGTGTAATTGTTCAAACTATCACCTAGTAATTCATTCATTTGGTGAATGAAATCCCATTTGGATTTCAGTAGCATCTGCTGTAATGTCCTTTACTTTCATCTTTAATTTTATTAAGTTGGGTCTTTTTACCTTTTGGTTAGTTTGGCTAAGAGTTTGTGAATCTTGTTTACCTTTTCAAAGAACCAAATCTTTGTTTCATTGGTCCTTTGTATTTCTCGTTTGGTTTCCATTTTTGTTAATTTTAGTTTGGTCTTTCTTATTTCTTTCCTTCTATTAATTTTGGGTT
The DNA here is from genome assembly GCF_047511655.1 of Castor canadensis. Taxonomy (NCBI): domain Eukaryota; kingdom Metazoa; phylum Chordata; class Mammalia; order Rodentia; family Castoridae; genus Castor; species Castor canadensis. The sequence goes on from NC_133391.1 coordinate 172,974,102, forward strand.
TGGCTTGAGGATGGAGCTGGAGATCATCATATTAAGTAAAATAAGCCAAGTGTTACATGTTTTCCGTCATGTATGGGATCTGTGGTTAAGGGAAGGATGTGAAAGTGAAAGTTGGACTATTAAGGATGTGGAAGAGGAAAGAAGAAAGGGAGAGAGGGATAAAAGGTTACAGAAGGGACAAATATGATCAAAGTACATACATCACATGCATTATGAAAATGTCATCATCAAATCCTTTACTTTGAACAATTAAAAAAAGAGAAAAACAGGTTCTTTAAGATCTTGTACAGAGATGACCATACCATCTCTGATTAATGACAGTTTTACTGCTCTTTTTTCAATGTGGATACTTCTTTAAAAAAAAAAATTTCTTGCCTGATCACACTTGCTTGAACCACCACTGCTGGGGGAAGACATTGTGTCCTGTTCCTGATCTTTGAGTTGGAGCACTGATTTTTTTTTTCCTTTTTCTTTTATTATTCATATGTGCATACAAGGCTTGGGTCATTTCTCCCCCCTGCCCCCACCCCCTCCCTTACCACCCACTCCGCCCCCTCCCTCTCCCCCCCTCAATACCTAGCAGAAACTATTTTGCCCTTATCCCTAATTTTGTTGTAGAGAGAGTATAAGCAATAATAGGAAAGAACAAGGGTTTTTGCTGGTTGAGATAAGGGTAGCTATACAGGGCATTGACTCACATTGATTTCCTGTGCATGGGTGTTACCTTCTAGGTTAATTCTTTTTGATTTAACCTTTTCTCTAGTACCTGTTCCCCTTTTCCTATTGGCCTCAGTTGCTTTAAGGTATCTGCTTTAGTTTCTCTGTGTTAAGGGCAACAAATGCTAGCTAGTTTTTTAGGTGTCTTACCTATCCTCACCCCTCCCTTGTGTGCTCTCGCTTTTATCATGTGCTCATAGTCCAATCCCCTTGTTGTGTTTGCCCTTGATCTAATGTCCACATATGAGGGAGAACATACGATTTTTGGTTTTTTGAGCCAGGCTAACCTCACTCAGAATGATGTTCTCCAATTCCATCCATTTACCAGCGAATGATAACATTTTGTTCTTCTTCATGGCTGCATAAAATTCCATTGTGTATAGATACCACATTTTCTTAATCCATTGGTCAGTGGTGGGGCATCTTGGCTGTTTCCATAACTTGGCTATTTCCATAACTTGGCTATTGTGAATAGTGCCACAATAAACATGGATGGAGCACTGAGTTTTTTACCTTTAAATGGGTAGTTAGCTAATTTTTCATGGGTTGAGAGTATTGATGAGGAACGTTGCTGAGTTTTGTCAAATAGTTTTCTGTATCTGCTTCCATGTTAAACAATTCTTTTCTGGTTTCCCAATATGGCTAATGGCATTGATGATTTTTGATTGTCAATCCAAACTTACATTCTTGAGGCAACCCAACTTAGTTATGATTTTTAGTGTGTAATTTATAATTCTACTAGCAAAACTTTAGCTTTTTTTTGCATTAATGTTTATGAGTGAAGTTGATCTTCAGTTTCTTTTCTTGTGATGTCTTTGTCTGCTTTGGGCAATAGAATAATTCTCTTTTTACAAAATGAGTTGAGAGCTAGCCTTTCATTTTTAATTTTTGGAACAGTTCACACAAAATTATGGAATTCCCTAGTGAGACTACGTAGTGCTAGAAGTTTTAAAAATGTGTCTTAATGTTTTTATTTATTTATTTTTAATACACTGTCTCACAGTGTTGCTCAAGCAGACTTCAAACTCAAGATCCTCCTGCCTCAACCTCCGCAGTAGCTAAAATTACAGGTGTCCACCACCAGGCCCAGCTAGGCCTAGAATTGTTTGTGGAAAAGTTTAATGGACATAGGAACTATCTATACTACCTTCTTGAATGAACTTCTGTTATTTGATGTTCTTCAAAGAGTATGTCCATTTTGTGTATTTGTTAAATTTATTGGTATAAAGTCATTTTTCATATTCTCTTATTCCTTTAATATGTATGGGACTGGTAGTGATGTTATCTCTTTCATGCCTGGTATTGGTAAAATATATCCTCTCATTCTTTTGTAAATCGGCCTGGCTGAAAATTTATTACTTTTGCTGATAGTATCAAAGAAGTAGCTATTGACTTTTTCTCTCTCTCTCTTTCTTTTCTCCCCTCTCTCCCTCTCTTTTTTGCTCTCCCTTTTTCTCCCTCCCTCTGTTTAGTTTACTATTCCTTGATTTTTGTTTGGATATTTAGGATTTCCTTTCATTTCCTTTGAATTTCATTAGCTTTTTTTTGGTCCAGTTTCTAACGTGGAAACTTACATCATTGATTGGAGAATTTTATTTTTTTCTGATGCTGACATGTTGTGCTAATACACCCTTCTCCAAACACTGCTTTAGTGACATTACACAAACCTTACACAGTGTTTACATTTCCATCAAGTTGAAAATACTCTCCAACTTCTTTTTTGATTTTTCATGCATGAGTATTACTCACTTTCCAAATGTTCAGGGATTTACAAAAATCTACCTGTTTTTGATTTAAATGAAATTCATGGTGGTCACAGTTCATACTCCATTGGAAACTTATTCTTTTATATTTATTGAGACTTATTTTCTGGCAAAATAAGTCTTTTATGGTCTATCTTGGCAAAAAATTGTGGAAATTTAATCAAATTATATATTCTGCACTTACTGGGTGGAATTTATTACAAACTCAAGTTGGTTGATAGTATTTGAATTCTTTATACACTTACTGATCTTTCTGAAAGTTTATATAAACTTATTGACAGATTATAATATTCTAGTATAATAGTGGATTGATTTTTCTCCCATTTTTCAATAATACATTCTTTTTCTGATTTATTGCATGTCTAACAACCTTTGACTGGATGTCAGGTATTTTTTATTTTACCTTACTGTCTCCTGGTTATCTCTGCATTACTATAAATGTCTTGAACTTTGATCTGGCACACTTAGGCTACTTGGAAACAGTTGGGTCCTTTTGGGTCTTGCTCTTAAGATTTGTTAGGTGGGACTGGAACAGCACTCAAACCAGGGACAATTTTCCTCCTCTACTGGGGGAAAACCATACTGAACTCTCTATCCAGTGTCCTGTAAGTCACGTGGCATTCCAGACTGGGTTGGGGGAAGGGATGCTAAACTGGCTGTGAATGAGCAGCCTGCATTATTCTGCAATTCTGTTGAGCAGTTCTCAACTTGCATAGTTTCTTCAGACATATGAGTTGATTAGAACAAAGCTGAGTGTTTGAGCATGGCTGTCTGCAGATATCCAGGCTCTCCCATTGCTCTGCTTGTCTCCTTCCTGCTGTCAGGCCAACTCCACTGATCTTGGTCTCTCAGTTTGTCCTGTGACATTTTTCATTAAGTAGTTCTCCATGTTCCACCCATGTGTCTCACTTCAAACTGTAGCCTGGGAACTCCATTAAGACACTAAATGTGGTGGTGCAGGCCTCATTCCATCGGTTTCCTGCCCATCCGGGATCATTACTGTTCATTAACTGACTTCTGGTGTCTTGGAGTTCATTTCCTAAATTTTCTTGTTTCAAGGGAAAAAAAATCTACTCAGTCCCTGTGACTGAGTCCATATTGGTTAACAGTGGAGGAGAGAAACTGTGTCCCTATGTAGGTGGGCATGTAGACCTCAGACCTCAAAGATGTTCTGTTTATTCATTGACCTTGGACCGAAGGAGGCTGTTTTCAGAATTTTCAGAATTAGCAACCAGTCTCTGTGCATGTACTTTTAAAGCCTGCTTTCTATTTTGTAAATGTTAGCTAAGTAAAATTAGGCAATATAATCCTTAAATGCAAGCATAGAAACACAGTTAATAACCTTGCAAGGTGCCACTGACTTTCCTCAAAATCCTATTTGTCAGCAGTCGCATGCCTGTATAGGAGGACTTATTAAAGATCTACTGTTAAACATTAAGAATGGCTACTTCCTATCTAATTACAATTTAATACAAAGATAAGTTCTTAAATTTCCTTTTGCAGCCCAATGGCTTACCTTGCTCACCTCCGGGTCCCTACATCTGACATGGGAAACACTGCTGCCGTAGAAACAGGCTGAGGCCACTTTTTCTCAGTCAGATCCCCTATACTCACTAGGATGTCACTGATGATATTATATTCAGAGAGACTGCCGACCCCTCTTCCATATTCCAATTGGTGCTAGTCCATGCTTTTCCTCTGAGACATAGAGAACTGAGTGTTCAGCTTCAAAATCTGCTCAGATACGAAGAGTCAGAGATGACATCTGCCTGGCATCTTTCTGGAAAAATAAAAATAACCATTCCTCCACTTTATCAAGCAAAGAGAAGACTTGTCTCTGTATGAATGATAGTCTTTGCTGCTTCTAATTTTCAAAGACCAACATGGCAGGCTTTGGGATTCATTTCCATACTAGGTTCTTCCCTTGACCCAGGATTAAATTTAATCTCCTCCCAAAAGTACCACCATGTAAATAAGACAGTGTTATCTGTCAATTAAAACTGTATTGCAGGATCTCAAGTGCAAGGATTGATCATGTTAATACAATACATATCCCACCAAACTTATTTACTACAACTTGTGAAAAGCAGCATTGGCTAGGTCATAAACCAGTGTCTGTGCTAATTTTATCCCCATCAATCCACATGGGAACTACAGGAACAGAGGGGCCAGATTCAACCTTCATCTCTCAGAATCCCAAATCCTTAAGTTCCTGTTTTCAGATCCCATTTTTCACGAGGTGGATAGCTTTGCCTGCTGGCATCTTCTGCTACCAAGTTGAATTAATGAAGTGGCTGGGGAAGTGGCCTTTAGCAAACGTGACTACTCACTTCCCATTGACTTGTACTTCCATGGAGTGTCTGTCTGTGGTGTTATTAAGTGTGTCTGGTTGGACTGAGAGAATAGAAGTATTTTAAAAGGATGATGTAGATCCACAAGAATCACTTCAAAAGACTGAGGTATAATTAGCATACCCTTAAATGTACAGATTTTACATGTCCAGTTTGATGAATTTTGACAATTGCACACCCCTAAAAACCATACTCAATATAAATACATATTTCCACCCTATCAGAAAGATCCATTGTACCTATTTTTAGGCAGTCCCTTACAATGACCCCCAAGCCACAATCTTATTTCACTATAGATTAGTTTTTGTAGTATTTGCGTATCATTGAAATGAAATTATGTGACGTTTTGTAAAATTTACAAGTGCTGTATGTGTAAGTAGTTCCCTCTTGTTTGTTGCTATCTCACAATTTTATATCTGTTCTGTCAATGGCAATGTGGCATTTTTTCCCCAAGTTTTGGCAGCTGTATACTTTCTTTTTAAACTGGTGACACTGAATATTTTTACTTAAAATTTTTTTTATTACACAGTACACCCTCTGCTTCTATTTTTTAGGAAGCTTTAACAAATTTTAAATATCTCAATTCTCAAAACAACAGGTGTTTAAAAATGACTTGGTTATCAAAAACAACATGTCATTACTTACCACACTCACATCACTACTCATTTCCACTTCCTGTTATCTGAGAACAATTAAGCAGTCACTGCATACCTGTTTTAAAATTTCAACAAATTACTATCTACCACAGATATGTGTGTGTGTGTGTGTGTGTGTGTGTGTGTTACTGAGGCACAACCACACTGAGCACTCTATCCAGGCTAAGTCAGGAGATAGGATTTAGACCCTCCCACTTGATGGCAATTCTGTCAACATCACATTGTAGGAATGATGCATGTTATATGATACGTTTTCTCAGTTTTGTTGAAGAATGCAATTTTCCATAGATGTTCAGGAGGTGCCATATTTTTGTAAGATAATGTGTATCATTACCATAATAAATTATGGTAAAATACTTAGATGTGTACAAAGACATTTTGGGCAATGCTATTAACATGGATTCAATTAGAAAACATGCAAATGAAAATCTAATTATTTCATGTCACCATAAGTATCTTTGATACTGTTTCTCATGAGAGACAGAAACCTAATTTCCCTCTTCTTGAGTTGGGGATGGGACTGATAAGTCTCTTGTACTATATGAAATAAATAGGCAGTGATGCTTTATGACTTTGAAAACTACACCATCAAAGCCTGTGAGGCTCCTTGCTTTTTCTTCAGTCTCTCATGTTGTGGGAAGTCATTTACTGTATTATAAGCAGTCCATATGTTGAAATATTGAGCCTTCTAACCAAGAGCATATGAGGGAGATCATTGTGGAAGTGGATCCTTAAGTCTCTGTCAAGTCTTCAGGTGACTACAGCCTAGCTTAACATCTTGACTATGATCTGAAGAGTCTGAGCCAGAATCATTCAGCTAAGCTTCTCCCAAATCCTGAACCCTGAAAGTCTTTGAAGTCATAAATGCTTCTGATCTTATGTTTCTAATTTTTGGCGTAGTGCAAGACACAGCAGTAGGTAACTAATGTGTTTTACAGTATTCCATTGAGCAGAAGGCCATGGAGCTAGTGAAATGGATAATTGTAAGACTGGTTCATGATGAGGCAAATAACCACAATGTTTCTAGGAACACAGGCTGATCAACAAAGTACAAGTAGTATAATCTCAATTTATGAATTTGTACAAACTGACCAAAAGGAAAGAGAATTTACTGCTTGACAGATTATCTCAACGGTGAAGAGTTGAGCTTTTGTCCCTTGTTCTGAACTTGAATCCCACTGGAGTAACTGTGTCACTGGAGGATGTTGCATAACCAATGATTAAATCTCTAATGCTTGGTTCACCCATCTGTATAATGGACTGAATTATATTGCCTAATTCAAGAGACTAGAGGAGAATAAACAATATGTGTGAAGTTCTTGGTTTGCAAATTGCAGTAAATAATAAATGTTAATTTTTACTATATCATAAATATTATAGGGCTTGTTGTAATTTCAAAATTTTCTAAAACATTAATATTACTTTTTATGACTTTTTAAAAGAAATATTTTCTGTAATACTCCTTTTTGTGGTTTTTTTTCTGAGACACTACCAGATACTGTTATAACAGATGGACAACAAATGCCACATTTGAGTCAATGACATGGAATTCATAGCACCAGAGAGTGAAGCAGCCAGCACCTTTCAAAAAAAATGCTAAGTCAAGTGTGATGGCACACACTCGTAATCCCAGCACTTGGTAGATAGATGCAGAAGGATGAGGACTTTAAGGCCAGCCTGAACTAAATAGTGAGATCCTCTCAAAAATAAAAAATAAGAAATGCTGATATGGACACCAGCATTTCAGCTAATTTTCACCCAAGAAGTAATACTTGGAGACTTATATCATGAATTTGGGGAAAGCATAGCCAATAGCAGCCTTTTGAGATAAAAAATAAGGGAACATACAAACAAATATAGGTGTGTGTGTGACTGGGGTTTGAACTCTGGTCTACATTCTTGCAAGCAGGTGCTCTTCTGCTTGAGTCACACCTCCAGTCTGTTTTTCTGTAGTTATTTTGGAGATGAGGTCTCATGAACTATTTGCCTGGGCTGTCCTCCAACCTTGAGGCTCCCAATCTCAGTCTACCAAGTAGCTAAGATTACAGATATGAGCTATTGACAATTAACTCAAATACAATTCTTGAAGGCTAAATGTCCCTTAGTACTTTTAACTTGGTCAAAAATATAAAGTGAATCCTCTCATTCCCACTTATTCAGTAAGACAGGTAACTACCCTCTTCATTGTGAGTCCACCATCCTATAGATGAACAAGTTTCCATCCTCTGTGCATCCCCCAGCATTTTGAGCTCTTAGTGAGGATGAAGCCACAGCCACTGGGCAGATACCCCAAGAAAGAATGCTGGCTTGAGCAGGGTAGCTTGAGTTCTGCCCCAGGCATTGCATGTGGCCATTTGCTCTTTCACCTCTTGGAGCTCTGGGCCAGCAGAAGCTTAGAAGCATAGAGTTGGATGGGTCTTGGTTGTCGTTAAGTCCAAGTCCTCACTTTACAAAGTGAGTGGCAAGCCAGTCACACAACTAGCTTGTGGGCAGTTGCATCAGCATTGGACAGAAGTCAGCCTGTGTGCCTCTCACTTTCATTGACTGTCTTGGAGAGCAAACACCAGCTGCTACATCTGAATAATGTAGGCAGCAGAGTTACCAAAACTCCCAGGCTGGGGGCCACTTGGACAGGCACAAGGCATCTGTCCATGTGAATTACATCAGAGCCAGTGGACTTTGCACAGATATTCTTGTAACCTTGCATTAGACTTTATTCTGCCTTTTTAGAAGTTCTGCTATATGTAGGGCACCAATGCCCATCAATAATGTTGCATTACAGGTTGTATCTTCAATCCTGTTTGTCTTTAAATAGAACTAAGAGCATGATAACCGTCCACACTTACCTCCTGATTCTAGAAATCCACTGTCTTACTTATGTTTCAAACTAAAAGTTGTATACACACTAAAATTACCACTCATCTAATAAGTGTGGAGATGCTCTAGTGAGATTTCCCAGGGGAAAAGAGTTTTAGAATGCAGTTTTAAAAACCAAAGTAAATGGGCAAGGAATATGCATAGTGTATTACTGATCACTTTTCCACCTGAAGGCTGCTGTGACAAAGCAGATTTGTTGTCTTCTCATGAGTGCTGTTGAGTTTCAGGGACTGAATCCACTTTCCTTCAGCACTGAGGGTGTCATAGCATTGCTTCTTGTTCACCAGGGAATCGCCTGGGGCTCCAAACACATCCTTCTCAGATATATGCTACTTTAAATGTCTTTCTTCCTTCCTTTTTTCCCTTGCATCTACTGATTTCAGAGAGCCTTGCCAAAATCAAGACACTCTGCAACAACCACTCTTTTGGGGTATTTCAATCCAGCAAGTGTCAAAACCCAACATCACCACATGGGTTTGCTCCTCTGGGTTTTAATAACTGATGCTAGAGACTAACTACTTACTGTGGTTATGACGTTCCCTCTTGATTCATTGGCTCTTACAGAACTCTTCAGGGGACTGGTTATAATTAAAAAGTCTATAATGGAAGGAATTTAATTCTTCTGATGCATATATTCTTACCAATATTTCCAAGGCTACTTACTGTGATTTGCCTCATGTTATAAATTTCTTCCACAGACCAGGCTGTAACTAATCTTCCCCAGACATCTACAGGCTGTCTTGGTATCTTGTTTATCTACTTTCAATTTCCTTCTGTTGAGATTTGCTCTTCACTTCCTACTTGAAGTGAAATTTAGAAACCTTCAAAGTTGTTGATATTCAAATTCCAGATCCTTTCTGCCCATGGTGAGAAGCTGTCAAATTCTCCACTCGGCCTTTTCCCTTCCATCTTTTCCATGTACAGTTAAAGGGTTGGCCAGCGTTTTGAGGGGCATTTGATTAAGCAGATAGGTTTAGGACTGTTGTCATAGTTACTTCTTTAATCGTGTCCCTTTCATGGGAGCTCCCTGAGCTCTGTCCTCTGAACTCTCAGTCTGACTGAGGATGTCTGCTTGGCTCTTTCTGCCATGACAAAGAGAAATGTGCTTTCAGGAAAAGTGGTACAAATATGGATTCCACTAAGTGTGGTTCCTTCTTTCAGTGGTCAAATTCTTTCTAGTTTAGGCCAAGTTTTAATCACTTTACTATGCCTTCTAAAAGTCATTATGTTTTGTACAAAGTTTGTAATTGTCATCAGCTAGAGAGTTAGTTCAAATACAAAGAAAAAATCCTTCTTAATCTTCTTAATATAGTTACTATCATATTTCTGTATTAAAGTATAGCAATTGTAGTAATGCCAGAAACATAGTCTTTTTTCATGATAGGTAGCAGTTATGTTTTATAACATTCTCATGGATGCTGAGTTAGTGAATTTTAAGCCATTCTTCCTTGGGGAAAGTAGTTAAGTTCCTCTGAGCTTGTATTTGCATTAACAAATCAATACATAGTTTCATTTTTGTCTGTTTTTGTTTAAATACACCTTACTTGTTTTATATCATTGATTTACCAACATTAAACTCAGCCAGTGGCACTGTAACTTATGCCTGGACAAAGCTCATCCATTGTGTATTTTCTCTGTAAGTCACACCACAGACTTTCTGTGCTTAGGAGCACTAGGGAGCATTTCAGCAGTGTGCTATGGTAGGGAGACTCCCTTCCTTCCTTGTTTCTCCCTCCTCCCTCCCCCCTTTCCTTCCTTCCACAGGTTAATATGTGTCTCTGGCTTGCTTAAAATTTACTATTTAGTTCAAACTAGCCTCAAATTAGAGATCTTCCTGACTCAGTCACCTAAGTGCTGGAATTACAGGCCTGTACCACCTCATCTGCCTGAGAGGCCATTTTAAACACTAACATCACCTACAAAAAGCACAGAAATTTAAAAAATGTAGCATTAAATATACTATAATAAGGACACTTGTTTACGATAGGAGTGTTAAAACAGGGAACACAGAATGTTATTTTGTTCAACTTCAGATGGATCCAGGTACATTGAATGACTCAACTTTTTTAACCACAAAAATATTGCAAGCATTGATTTTAGGTTCTAAGTAAATTTTAGTAAGTTCAGTTTTTCCCTTAATTTTTTTCCTTTTGCTGAATTTTGCATAGTTGCTATTGCTGTTTCCCATTTGCTTATTTTTTTGCTTTTACAATATCATTTTTTTCTTTGCAGTACTAGGTGTTGGGGTTAACAGTGAGGACAGCCATGCTAAGACCAGACCCCCACCCTCCTTGCAGATGGTTTACTAGAAACTCCCCACCCAGCCCCAAAGACTGTCAAAGGGACAGTTGTTAACCTTTATCTCCTTGGATGGGTGCCAAGGACAGTTGAACAGACAGTGACCTAACTACAACTTATCTTTCTTGGTTGCCCAGCAACAGTATCCCTTAGTGACCTTCCTGGTACTTTTCCACTAGCCCCCTAAATCTAGCCCAAGCTTGTGTATGGCAATGAGCTCTAGCTCTCTTGCTGGGGTCCCCCTCCACAGGGCTCCTGCCTAAACAATAAACCCTGTGCTGGTGTTTGAGCATCTCTTTGCCTCTTCCATGCTTCTGTCGTTTCTAAGAGTTGTTCCACATTAAAAATATATATATTTCATATATCTTCCCATGTATTCTTGTTGTTTATGAGGGGTGGGTATATCTTATGATAATCATCTTTCTTGTTCACTACCTCAGCAGTTCCCTATTGACTTGCAGAGCTGCCCTTGTCCCAGCCCAGTTTTTCTGTGCACACGTCTGTCTGCAATCCGTGCCACACTGTCTGTCTTCCATCCCTTGTCACAACATTCCGCTTTAGACAATCTTATTTCCACATCTTCCTATGCATGCATGCCATTCCTCTTCATCTATTTAGCTTTTAAGTCTTTTTACTCACAAAGCTATTGCATATCTATCACTAGATTTGCTCAACAGTATTCATCGTTATCATTTCTTTTGAAAAATAGTTTTTAAACTATTTATTGGGATGTAATCAGTTTTCTTATATTGATTTTATATCAAGCAACTGTCAGAATTTTCTTATTAATTCCAGTAATTTAGCTCCAGGTTCTCTGGGGCTTTGTATGCATACAAATACGTTGATGGTTCTAGTCCTTAATTTCCCTCTGTTCTCTTGCTTTACAGTGCTGTCTTAGACACCCAGAAAAAAACAAAGCAGGAGGAGGACTTTTGTTTTTGCTCCTGAGTTGAAAGAAAAAATTTGGGGTCTCATAATTAAATATGTGGTTTCTTATGAGTGTTTACTTCTCATTATAAAAAGGAAAATTCTACCTGCACTTTTTTGAAAAGCTTTATTTTTAATGTATATTGAGTTTAATCAAATGCATATAAGGCGTGTCCTAAGTTGATTGCTTTCAATCTACATTTTTTAATTTCAGTGGAAGCTTTTTACTATTTATGCTTGTGTTCTAGGTGAAACTCACTGTGTTCATGAAGGATTATTACCTTTTAAATGTATCTAGTTTGCTGTATGTATGCTTAACATGTATCAATTCGTTTGCTAGTGTATTAAATATTCTTCTGTGGTCAAAAGTGAGACTTGTATTTGCCGTTGTTTTCTTATAATGTTCTCTTCTCTGTTTGAAACAATTTCAGTGCCAGGTTTGAGATCAAGGCTTTAAACAATTCCTAAAATGCTACAATATTTTTTCTTAAATTACAGTTAGAATTTTCATCTAAAACTGTCTGGATTAGACAGCTTTGTTTGTTTTTGTTTGATCTTTGGTGAATTTTTAAATATCGATTCTATTTGTAGCTATACTTCCACACAATTATTTTACTTCTAATCTGTAATTATTTTTAATATCATAAATCCCCTCCCATTCCAGGACATTGTATACTTTTTTTTTCTTTTTTCTGTTTTGGTGGTACTAGGGTTAAACTCAGGGCCTCACACTTGCTAAGCAGGCACTTGAGCCAATCTACCAGCCCTTTCTTGTGATGACTTTTCCCAGATAGCGTCTTGTGAACTGTTTGCCTGGGCTGGCTTTGAACTGCAATGCCCCTGATCTCTGCCTCCTCAATAGCTAGGATTACAGGTATGAGCCATTGGTGCTCAGCCTGTACACTTTTTTTCTAATCTACTTTCCTACACTGTTCCTTGTAATTTTTAATTTTCAAAAACCTTATGAATTTATGGTTTTTAGAAACTTTTTACTTTATCATTCTTGCAGGATTTTTTTTTCTCTTTATTTTTCCCCTGAATAGTTACGTGTTTTCTGTTCCCCCATTTTAAAAGTGCATTTTTTATTTATTAATTTGTGTTTTCCCTTGTTCATATTTAGTCCATGTTTTTTTTCCTGTAACATTGTGAATTCACTAATAATAATGAACATTTTAATCACTCTTTGGTAACGTTAGTATAACACTAAGTATCTCGATGGTCCCTTATTACAGAGGTAATTTTTTATCATTCACTTACAGATAGTTTACTTTTTATTCTGGGTGAGGGGCATATTCTTGCATTTGGGTGGAAGGATATGCTTGGCAAATGAAATGTGGAGGTCACTGTGGGAGTGGGGGGCAGATCTGAGTTTCCTTTCTTCTTCCCTAGCCTCAGCACTGCGGGTGGGTGAGTGGGGGGCTGTGACTCCAGGACTTCCTTCCTGACCTCAGTACTGGGGAGTGGGGTGGAGTGGAGGTGACTCCCCTTCTGACCTGACCTCAACAAGAGGAAGGGGAGCAGGAACTCCAAGGAGCTGTGTGGGAAGTGCATCACAGGCAAAGTCAAGCTGTTCTGCCTGTCAATGGGAGCAAAAGTACCGGGACAGATCCCTATGGCCTGGAAAGTGAAATGCCTATGATCAAAGTACATTATATACATATGTGAAAATATCACAGTGATACCCCCCATACTGTACAATTAACATGCACTAATACAAATGTGGGTGAAAGCAAAACACATTCACACATTTTTGCAGAGAACAATAGCTGTGAAGGGGGAAGGAAGAAGGATGGATTTGAGAGCTGTGTTGAGTAACTGCAGGATAGGTTGAAAATAACACCATGGCAGGTAATCATTAGCAGGTAGCCCTTCCCCCTCACTGAATATTGCAGGAGGTGAGCTTTGAAAGGGAGAGGAGCAGATCTATTAGGAACGCCAGGGATGGATGCATAAGACGTACAGGTGAGAGAGGGAAGTGTGAAGAGGATTTAGACTGCAGGTTTCCAGGCTGGAATCAAATGTCTTTAATTGTACTTAACAGAAGACTCTAGCGCTAGGGAAGAAAGGGCCAGTTAACAAGTCACACACTAGCCAAGATCTGGGTTTTATTAAATTTTAGACGCAGTACCGAAATGCTGATAAATTGTATCCAAAGAAGAGGGGACCAAAAGGAGCCTGTGGAGGACCAATTCCTTCTGACTCCTGAGAGCTGGTCTGAACTGTGGGAATATCAGAAATAGGAAAGTGTTTCAAAAGTCACTTGAGTAGCTGGTAGGAGTTGAGAGGTGGGGAGAAGGGTCAACCATGGGATGGATACATATGGAAGGAGTTCAAAACAGACAGGTCAGTAGAGTGTGAGGGTCTGAGGAGAGAGAGAAAGTGCTCAACAATGCAAGGGTCCAAGGGACACAGCAGCCTTGGATGCTGACAGCACAGGTTCTGTAGGTCTCTGCTTATATGGTCTGAGTTTGTGGATGGTTAATGCAACCATGTGTTCACTCACACTCAATCGACTATCACTAAGCTCCACACATGGTAAGGAACCTTGAGAAACAGATATATTACAGACACAGCCTCCCCCTTTCCAGGTGTGCACAATCCAGTGGGCACACATTCAGGCCAATGAAAGCCAGGTCAGGTGACTTCAGAGCTGTCACAGAGGGAGAGTATGAAGTACTGGGGCCCAGAAGCAAGGCTAGCCAGTGAGGCAGAGCTGGGGGGCACCAATGCCTCCCTTAGCACTTAGTGCCTCAAGAGTAAGTTGGATCCTGTGCCTGCTACCTGGGGAGTCAATGGATGCCTGAGGTCCTTCCTCAGTCAGAGTAAAAGGCTTTGACCTCGGAGCCCCTGACAGGACAGCACCTCACCCGTGGCATGGGTCCACATCAGAACAAATGGTAAATGTAGACATGCTCCTTGGGGAGCATTTTGACAAAATTAACACAAAGAGAAAGAGAGCATTGCTCAGGGGTTGTGAGAGGGTTGTGGGGGAAAAGGGCAGGAGATGAGAGCCCAGGGCAGCAGGGATGCCCGGCCCAATCCCTTCATCACCGTCCTGGACTTCAGTGCTCCTACAGGGTGGTAGATAACAAACATGACTTCATGCTAACTTGGGATATCTGACAGGATCCAGATGTGTATTTTTCTTTCTTTCTTCTGTTTCTCTTCACCTAGGGGTCCTGGTCCTGCTCAGTTCCCAGAAGCATGGGTTCTGGTACCACTTTATCATGGTATCAAGGTGTCTCAGATTTTGCTGGTTTGGAATCCTTGCCCCGAGGGTCTCCATCAGCTTTCTGTGGTATGGTGCATTTCACATGCTACCCCTGTCTCCCTGGAGTTGGAAATCACCCGAGGAAAGGTGCAAACACGTTCAGATTTCATGAAGCCCTTTTGGATTCTCCTCCAGCTTTTCTGTTCAGCCAGACAGCTTTGTAGTCTCTACAGGAATTTTTAATGCAGTTTCACAGCTCCCACTTGTCCTCACAGCCCGTCACTTCCTTTCTCTCAACTCATTTCCAGACTCCTGTTCTCTGCTTGTAATTCCACTGGGTCTTTCCAATTTGGTTCATCCCTCTGGCAAGTAGGTGCCCAGTGTCTCTTCTAGAAATTACCAAAGGAGTGGCTGGATTAAATGGGTACCCAGACATAGTGGGAAGCAACTATCTCTGAAGAAGATTTGTATATAATGAGAGTGGATACCTGATAGTCTCTTAAGTGAATGTTGCTAGTAATAGCTATTCTGAATGTCCCTGGATGATTCATTTCAGTCCCCTTGGAGAAGGGCCTTCAGCCAAAGATCCTGGGACAGTAGATTGTGTGGGAAGGGTGGGAATCTCTGGTAGGGCTTTGGGAAGGGGGCAGGGCAGGAAGATGTCCTGGGAAAAGCTATAACACAGACATCTTGTTTTTCCACCATTCTTCCATTAGTCAACAAGTATGAGTGGCAATTCAGTCAGACTCCCTGAACCTGAGCTTTCCCCCATGAAAACTCACGGGGGTCTTCCTGACTCTGAAAGGTTTTTTTTTCTTCTTTTTTGTGGTGCTGGGTTTGAACTCAGGGCCCACACCTTGAGCCACTCCACCAGCCCTCTTTTGTGATGGGTGTTTTCAAGATAGGGTCTCATGAACTACTTGCCTGGGTTGGCTTTGAACCGTGATCCTCCAGATCTCTGCCTCCTGAGTAGCTAAGATTACAGGTGTGAGCCACTGGTGCCTGACCTGACTCTGAAATTTAATGGAAATTCATGTAACATAAAATCACAATATAAGCTTCTTCTAAAAACTATAAATTAAACCCCAAATGGTGCATTTCATCTATGGTCTCCAAATTGTCCCAGTCTGGTTCTCCCAGCTCAGGGCCATACTTTCACAATAATATGATTTTTATTATCACTCCTAAAGTACTAAAACATTAAAAAACTGAAAACATACTGGAAGTCACTTCCACAGTACATCACCCTCCACCTCTCTGCGGACACTGCTGCATATTACAGCTATACTGCAACTCCCTCAGCTAACCTTGAGCTCAGAAGTGCTCATAGGGTCGATCTGTTTACTCTCCTAAATCCGCCTTCTCAGAGTCTCAGAAATCCAAGTCATGCAGTATTATAAGAATCACTCCTTTGCTCCTGGCTTGGGATAATTCAGTGCCTCCTCGTCTCCAGCTTGTCTTGCGGATTCTATGCCTCCACCCAAGGCCTCTCAGTGCAGGATGCAAACACTGGCATGATCAGACAGGTTGTCAGGTTTTCATGCTGATAAAATTTAAAACAGCGTGGCAGAGATGACTTAGCTTTTCTCCAAGCCTTTCTTCTTTTCTCTAGGACACCATCTAGACTGCTTCTAGACTCCTCTGCATTTAGGTGAGTTCACGTGACAAAATCCCAGCCAATCTAATAATAGAAAATGATAGATGTCACATCTAGGACTGGTCCATGGAATCCATCCCTACATGTGTGGAGGATGCGCAGAGGCCCAGGACGGAAGGATCCAATTCTTAGGCACATGTCACTGGACTTTACATGAGTTAGAAGCAACTTCTCTTGGGTTAAGCCACCAAAATCTGTGAGGCTTATCAATTATCAGTTGTGGCATACGTGAGGGTCTGGGGTAAATTAGTGGTATTCTTGTCTGTTTTTTTCTGGAGGTACTAGGGTTTGAATTCAGGGCCTCTTGCTTGCTAGGCCATGCCCCTAGCCCTTTTTGCTTTAGTTATTTTTCAGGTATGGTCTTGAGTTTTGGCCCAGGGCCAGCCTGGACTATGATCTTCCTATTTATGCTGACCATGTAGCTGAGATGACAGGAGCATGTCAACATGCCTGGCTTTTTGATTGAGATGTGGTCTTGCTGACTTTTTGGCCAGGTTGGCTTCTAACCAGTATTCTCCCAATCTCCACCTCCCAAATACCTGGAACTACAAGTGTGAGCCATGGCGGTCACACTTCAGTGGCATTCTTAACACTGCGAACAAGAAGAATTTGATGAGGGGCTATTTACAAGGTGGGACAGCTAAGGGAGACTGCTAGTTTTTGGGCTGCACTCCAGGGCTAGGGACACCTGGAAGCTGTAACTAGGTCTGAAGGACAGGGAGAGAGCTGTTCTTGGAAACTGCACAGGTCTTTGGCTACAGTAGAAAAGCTGCAGAGAGCAGCCCTGCTCTGGGGAGAACTGAGCAATAGCCACACAGCAGCAGGCAGGATGGTAAACTGATGACATGAGGGCCTCACACACCCTCCACCAGGCAATAATCTGCCACTTCCATCTGTTGACAGGCAGACTCAAAGCCAGAGGACAGGGCACCCATTTGATCAATCTGTGTAATTAGACTTGGGGACTCAGAGAAGGTTGTTGGGGGAGAGGAGCCTTGAGGGGTCAATAGAATACATTTCAGTACAGACGTGTTAAACAAATCAAGGAGAATTGTGTTCTGCCAGTGGGCTGTGATGAACTGGGTGCAACCCACAGGCTGTGTTTCAGTCCCTGGTTGTTCCTTCTTCCCCAAAATGCTGTCCCAGGGAGAGTCCAGGCCCTACTGCACACAGAAAATGGCTTTCATCTGCTTATCTAAATGTCCTTAAAAGCAAAGAGAATTTAAAGATCATCGATAAGGTTTTCATTTTTAAAATAGAATTTCTAGCTCTGAATTCACCTTTTCAGATCTGATTTTAATTAAATTCAACTATCATTTAGTGTTTCCTTTACTGTGTTATAGGTACTGGGTCATCCACCAAGGTGAGAAATCCTACATGGCTAATTGTACCTTCATTCCGTGAGCACCTGAGCAGAGGACCAACCTATTCAGCTGCTTGTCTTCTAGGCTCTGTGCTGACCATCAGGTTAGGTAGTTGCAATTATAATAAGATATGGCCTCTGACCCTCAAGATTTTGCAGTCGATAGTGTTCAGTGAGAAGCTGTCAAAAATCTTCCAGTAATCTTGAGTGCAGACCTGTTCCTGATTCTCTAGACTGTCTAATAGAAACAGATGGCATGCATTCTTAGAGCTCTGGTTCTCAAGTGGTACCCAGGCAGTGGTACCCAGGCAGTGGTAATCAATGAACTGGCTGTCAGGTTAAATGAGAAGAAGGAGGCATGTGGGCTCCCACAGAGCAGAGGCTCACTGCAGCAGATAAGCCAGTCTGGCTGATGTGCATTGCAGTAGAGGAGGTTGTGGTCTGATGAGCACTGTGGGCTGCAAGGAGCCCAGCCTGGGAGCCACATGGGGAATGCTGAGAGAAGTAGTCTCTGGGTTGAGTTTTGGGGACCAGCATGAGCAGCTGGAGGAAGGATCAATGTTCAGTGTCTCACTGGAATTAGAACAGCCTCTGCCCACCTGAATCTGGGAGGAGGACCAACCCAAAGTGGGTCCCCATTCAGGAAGATAAGCACATGGAGTTTATCCCAAATTATCCCAGTGAGTGCTAAATGCAATCACTTGCCCCCTTATAAGACAGAGCAGGGGCTTGAAATGTCAAAGAAGGAGAAAGCAGTGTTAATTCTGAAGAAGGGATCACAGTGATGCAGCTGCAGGTCCAGGAAGGTCCTCACTACCACAGCCAGAGTCAGGAAAACTGCCCTGGGGCCTCTGTGGAGAGTGTGGCCCCGATGACATCTTGATTTCAGATTTCATCAGATTTGTGCTAACTTATTGCAGCAGCTACAGGAAACTAGGACCTCACCTTTCAGAGTTTCTGCAGCAGCAACCCCAGTGCCTCTGGTGGTAACTCTGGTACTCAGCACTCAAAATAACCTCAGAATCTTTGTTGTGTTTTGTTTTGAAGCAGAGTCTCCCTATGTAGACAGCCCAGGCTATCCTCTTGCCTTTGCTAGGATTACAGTGTGTGCATCACACCTGCCTATCTACAGAATCTTTGGCCCTGACATGGCAGCCACATTCCATGACCTACCCTAGAGGGTGTCAGCCCTCCAAGGGTACTGAGGATATGTTTAGGAAGGGGATCCCTGGAACCCCATGCTGCCCATGCCACAGAGGTGACTATGGGACACTGGAAAGCATGGAGTTCTAGAATAGCTGTCCCCTGTGAAGGTAACTCTGGATGCCATACTAATTTTTATCATTTCCAAAAACTTACTACATATTTTATGGCTTGCAGCCATGTGAATTTATCACCTTACAGTTCTGTTGATCAGATGTCTGACAAGGGTCCCCCTGAGTTAACATCAAGGCGTTGGCAGAACTGTGTTCCCTTTGGGGACATCATTTTCCCCATCTCCTTCAGCTTCTAGAGGCCAGTCATGTCTCATCTTGTGGACTTTTTCTCCTGCTTCACAGTCGAAAGGAAATGGCCCCCATCTCTCTGTCTACAGCTGGGAAAGGTTCTTCACGTTGAAGTGCCTATGTGATCAGAGTGGTCCACCTGGAAAATCCAGATAGTCTTTGCAGTTCAATGGGCTTAACTAATCACATCTGCACAATCGCTTTTCCATGAAAGGTGAGAGAGTCAGAGACTGGGTGTGGACCTCCTTGGGAGCTATTTTGTCTACAGAGAGATGTAGGCACATCATCAGCCAGGAGTAGACCTATATTATCACTGATGCTCTGGGAAATTTCCAGAGCCACGTAAGGTACACACACACCAAACTCCTAGAGATATGTTCTGCCAGGTACCCCCATGTAGGCCCAGATCACCTCTGACACAGGGGCCCCATCAGCCCCATCAGCACCTGGGTGATTCACCCTGAGGCTGTCCACCCCTCTCCCACCTATTGAACTGAACCTAGTGTGGCCCAGCAGGTAGGACCACAGTAGAAATTGCCAAAGTTTCTTACTATGACCTTTTTCTCTTGGGTCTGGCTATTTTCCTAGGTCAAGAATATATCTAAGACCAAAGCTCCCTTCTTCCCTAATTGGTAGTCACTTCTGTGGGCAATCAATTAACCTGGTTTTGTCAGTGGTTTAGCCCACATGAGATGTGGTGACTTTTTAACAAGGTAAGGTGCTTCTAGATAGACCTATGATACGAAGGGTGTTGAATGTGTGAATGGTATAGCTAACCTAGGGCTCTTCCCTCTCTAAAATGGAAATAGCATCACATCACCATATGAAAACCAGCAAAAACTTTCTAAACAGAACAGGGAATTAGAGGAAATAACCAGACTGGATCATGAAACATTTGAAAGGAAAAACTCAGCGTATGGCTTCTTTTCTCAAAAGTTCTCAAGTACAATTCCGTTTTATGAAACTGAGATTACTCCAAGTATTTCTGTCTTTCAACCATGGAAATTCTGACTTCATGCTTTCTGCCACACTGCTGTGTCTGTCACACATCACTTTTGGATCTTAGCAAGAGAAAGCCATTCCCAGCTTTACACATAATTTGAAAAGTCATTTTATTGTCCCTCATCCTTTATTCCCTTAAAATGACTTTTCAGAAAATGTGAAAGGAATCTAAATCTGCCAAGTGAGTTTTGCAGATAAAACAGCAATTCACGTTCTTGCTGTTCCTAAGGCCATTCCATGAAGGACTGAAAGCAGAGACTCAGGAGTCAGGGCAGTTCCATTGCACCCAGGGAAAGTGGTTTATGGGTGACCTGGGAGAAATTTCCTCCCTCTTATGCTACTAACCCTCTAAATAACAGAACTCAGAGGCTGCGTTTAACTAAGGATGAGGGGAAGATTGAGGAAGGTTGAAGAATTGCCAGAGGAAGGCAGAGACAGTGGATGGTGGCAAAGCCACTTGCTAACATGTGACAAGTAGCATTTTCAGGATACAAGAAGGTAATGTCACCCTGACACACAGGGATGGTAATGAGACATTGCTTCTCACAGGATGAAAGGCGTCAAATATGGCATGCCTACATCATATGGAAGGGTCCACACCAAGTGAGGAAACAGGTTCATGTACTATGTGGGGGCTTGGGGTGTGACTTTGTGGATATTAGTGAATTTCTGCGTCTGTTTTTCCCAAGTCATTCTTTGTGGACTCCATCATGCTGCCTATTAGATCTATAGTTCAGGGGACCACCAGGGAGCAACTTTGGCTGTAATGTCAGATGTACACTGTTATCTTAAAAGATGATTTGAGACACATGTAGATTTGTGTCAACCTACTGTCCCCATGATAATCAGTCCTAGTTTTGAGAGTAATTCAAAGACTGGTTCTCTCGTCATTCTGATCACAACCTATCGCTTATTTTCATTGGTTTAAGTTACATGGTCACCATTCTTTTTTAAACAAAATCCTTGACTGAGTGAGGAAGAGTATGGGACTGAGTCAGGACTCTGGGGCCAGGAGTCCAGCAAACCGCTTCCTGAATGTACGACCTGGTGCATTCTTTCATTCCTAACTAACCATTTCATCTGTTTACAAACGTATAATATATATGACAATACTTGCTTTAAAATGTACCAAAATGAATTATGATGATTTTTTAAAAACACTTCCACAGTGATTCAGGGCTAGATTTAATTGATAGTCTCATTTGAAGGTTATTCCTTATTTCACAACCTTAACACACACAACCCCTCCCCAACGCAAACAAAGCTCCATTTTTTTACGATTCTAGAATTCCTTCCTCAGAAAACATACCTTTGTTTAGAATTTTGGTTGGAGACATACTTTAGTTTCTCCACTGGATTTTAATTAACACTAGGGACTATGATCACTTTTTCTAAAATCACTTTTTTTTGTAATGTATCTGTTTGAAAAGAGCTTTGCTTCACCACTGACTTTCCTCTTTCATTTTTAAAAATTTTAATAGAAGGTCTTGGCTAATCACCAGAACTGTAATACATAGGGATTTTCATATTAAAAGTAATTGTAAAGGATGGTATACCTTTGTCACAGTGAAGTTTATGTTTTACTTTGGCTGGGCCATGGACTGGCCAGATATTGGGTCAAACATTATCTTCTGAGTTTCCTTGTGGGTGCTGTGGGTGATACTAACATAGGAGTTGGCAGACTGAGCAAAGCAGAGAGCTTCCATTATGCAGGTGGGGTTAATCCAATTAGCTGATAGACGGTAAGTTAAATAGAACAGAAAGACCAGCCTGCCCCAGGCATGGAAGAATTCTCCAGCAGACTGCTGTGGACTTTCTCTACGAGGTCAGCTCTTCTATGTTCTGTAGCACTCAGCCTTTGGACCCAAACTGGATTTCAGTTCCCCTAGGTCTCTAGCCTGGTGTCTTCACAGTGGAACAACAGCATCCTCTGACCTGTCCTGATTATTTTGGATTCGGCAGCCTCAAAAATTGCATATCCCAATTCTTTACCATCAATCAGTGTGTGAGTGTGTGTATGCATATACACATTCTGTTTGTTCTTCTTCTCTGACAAGCTCAGACTAACACAAGAGCTCTAACCCAGGACCAAAAATAAATCAGTAGACACTATCGTCTCTTACCCACTCTAATATTGATGTGCCTCGCCCATACCCTGTACAACCCAAGAGTCTCAGCCAGCATGGTGATAGGATAGGCGATAGCAATCATGCATCAAGGACTCTGCAGGAGCACAGAACAATGCTGAGGCAAATGCACGGATGCAAACAGAACGGCACTTTCGCTTGCTTCTGAGACCAGGAGTGCATAGAAAAATAGGAAGTCATTGAGAATGTCGACTTTAAATGTCAGTATGTATTTTCTTTTGTAAAAACCATTGTATCAAGTATTTCAAAACTGCATGAAGAGAGGATTTTGAGTGTAATAAAGTGTCTGAGATGATGGATGCAAATGCCCTGATTTGATTATTACACAATGTACACAGAGATCAAAGCATCATGCTGTACTTGCAAATATGTGCAGTCATTGTGTGTCGATTAAAAACAAAATATATACAAAAAGATAAATATGTGTAACTAAATAAAGCAGCATGCATTTTAAAAGGAAGTTAAAGCCACATTTTGGCTTCTAAACCCCTATAGCAAAGAGCTTTCTGATGCTATACATTTAAAACAAACAAAACAAACAAAATTATCTTATTTTGAATGTTTTGATAAGCTCCAGCAGTCTGGTACAAACGACAATTATGTGCTCAGTAACAAATTCAGATACGGAGCTATAAGAACAGCATGATCTAAAAAATGTTCACAATATTTCAATATTTTTCTGTACAGGAATGTGTGTGTGAGCACAAGTGCACATATAGTACCTATATACAAACATGCACACATATGGAAATGTTATGTACTCATTTAGCATATGTGTGAAAAGAACCACCCTTAATGATTGCACCAGGAGCAGTCCAGGATGGCACAGGTGAGATGCTCAGAAGATGTCTGTTGAGAGAAGACACTGTTTTCCAGTACTTTCCCAGTTTTCTACCATAAGGAAATAAAAAGATGTGGCATGGGTATTGCAAGAACATGTTAAGACGTTGTAAAACCTACTTGGGAGATTTTTGGTTCAACTGGGTTTAGAAAGGACCCTGGCAGCATGCCTGACTTGGGCCCACTTTACAAGGGTCTGCATAGGAGCAAAAGGAAGCTCAGTGTAAATGGAGTCCCTGGGGTGGGAAGGCCCTACACCATGCTGTCCTTCTGAACCAAAGACATCAGCGCAGCCTTTCTTGCCTAGTCACCAGATAGTGCAGCCCCAGCTGGGCCATGCCTTCTAGCCCAGGACACCAAAAATCCCTTGCGTTCTTCAGAGAAGTTTTTAATTATGGATTATATCTATTCTTTCTTATTTTGATCTTTAAAATTTATAGCATCACATTTGAAATTTTACACTAAATTGGCAAAAATATGAGAGCTTTTTTTTTTTTTTTTTTTGCCTACATTAGGTTTGGGTGTGTAAAGTGGTTTGATACTGGCTTTCTCTCTGGAGTTGAGTGTATTCTGTCTTTGCAAGGGTCAACCTGTTCCAGCTTTTCCCTTACTCCTGGGCTTCTCCCTTCAGAGACCCTCACTGACGGCCTGGGATGCTACCCAAGGTCACCACCTTCACAAGCTCTGATGCCCAGGTTGGCCCTCTTGGCCTGCGGGGCAGCCTACAGCTCTCCTTATTTTGGAGCCTGTGCTCTTTCCTGCCCTTTGGCTTCTCCACACCTGGGGTTCTCCGTCAGCACCCTGCCCTGACTAACTAGCCAGTTCTGAGGCAAAGCACTACGTTGAATGTTGGAGTCACCCAGCACCTTCCTTCTCTGTCTGATCTTGTTTTCTTTTTTGCCTCTAAAAATATTTAATGGACAAAGATTGTATACAGTCATGATCAGCAAAGTGATGAATTGATACATGCATAATGATTGTGTAATGATTAACAAGATCAAATTAACGGTTCTGTCACTCCTGTGCTGTGCATGAGAACCCACAGAACTTACTCATCTTATCACTGGAAGTTTTTACCTTTTAACCTTATCATCTCATTTTCCATGTAGCTCTGAAGTCCCTTTTATGAAACCAAAACATCCTCCATTTATGAAAATGAAAGGGACTCTCCCTCCAAATGACCCACTCCGTCACCATGTAAGTAATGCACCCTTGGAGTATCTTAGTAGCTTTTGAATCAGTCTGTATTGTCACTGACAAGCAATGGACCAGTATTAGGTCTTTTTCTTATCCTCACAGTAACAAGAAATAAATATGTTTAATTACTCTTCTATCCAAAAGGGTAAATTAGATTTGGTATTTTATTTGCTTCAAATAGATCATTTGGTGGATCTTATCAACAGGTAGAGGTTAGGAAGAATTTGAACTGAAGTTTGGAGATGAAAGTAAAAAGATTAGTTTCATCTAGAAAATTCTGTGATCTAGAGACCAGGTTGGGATTAGGAAAAGCTCCGCCTGTTAGGAGAGGTTTATTTTTCTAATTCGTATTTGGCAGAGTTAATGATCTGAAGTGTTCCAATAATTATGAAAGTGAGTAGGAGGGAACATAACAAGCTGCAAATCGCTTCACTCTCACAATCACACGATACTCACAATGGCCATTATTCAGAATCTTATACTTTTGCCAGTTTTTCATGTTTCAAAGTGGCAATTTACTCTCTGGCAAGATGAGTGTTTTCGTTGGTTTAAATGGTAATGTGAGACTGGAATAAAGGAGAGCTGCCAATCATGGCCTCCCAAAACTTACAATAAAGGCAATCTCTTTTCTGGATGACAGGGCTTTTTAAGGAATTTCCAGTACATAATTGTTGTTTTGATGGAATAAGTTGGTGAATCCCTAATGAAGCATGAAGCAGACCCTTCAGAATGTGCAATACTGAGCAGGAAGAGAGTTCTCAAGCCCTAGCCCCTCCAGCTCACTTCAGTACGGCTTCCCTCCCTGCCTGCCTAAAGACAGGGGTCAAGGTCACAGTTTCACTCACAGTGTTGACCCTGCAGCACGAGCATGAGTCACCATATCTTCTTCTCACTGGCATCTCTAATTTGCCTCCTACCTCAAAGGCAGCCCCTCCACAGTCGTTTGTGCTGGTTTTTCTCCCTTCCAGGTACTAAATGTTTAACTGTCTCTGGGGTTCATCCCCTGCTTCTCATCTCTTCTCTACAATTTTTGCCTAAATGAGTTCATCTTTCCTCCTGACTTTAAATATCATCAGCAAGTAACGTCAATTACTCCTGAGATTCTGACTCTTGTATTGACCTTGTCTCTGAGCTCAGGACCCAGCCATCTGGTTGAAGAGATAATGAAAGCTGTTGGGTCTGAAATAATCACCTGACACTTGGCATTTCCAGATGTGATGTCCTCACCGGCCACACCAAACTGCCAACTCATATTTATTTATTTTGAAAGTCAAATATGTAGTAATGTGTGTTCTGAAATACATCAGACTTGGTCACATTCTCCTTTATCCAATAGGCATTTGTTGAGAAGCACTGCATGTAGATTCTGTGGTAATTGTACCTATTCACAAGAGAACTAGCATCTGAAGTGAACCAGCTCTTTCTTGAAAGCCACTTACTTTCTAGGATGACCTATTTGACTACAAGTTTTCCCCCAAAGAATCTAAGTAGAATAAAGAAAACATGAAACAACAATATTTATTTTATCTGTGGCAAATTAGCTTTGTAGAGAATGGTATTGTCCAATAAGAACCAGAAATAGTTCACATAGCAAAGGTAAAAGTTTCATTCTGCAATTTCACAGTTTTGCTACCTTAATTCTTTATCCTCCCTAAGCTTCCAATGTCTGCATTTCAGAACGGAGATAACAGTGTCCACCTAAAAGGATGTGTGGCGCCATCACCGGGAAGCTGCTACTGTCCTCTGTCATATGCACTCACTGTTCCAACTACCCACTCCAAAGCCCTTTGCTATTCTGAAAATTTAATAATTATGCTAAATTTTCTTGTGTTTGTTCTTAGGTCGTATACTTCTGAAAAATAACTTTTAGTAAACACATATTTTTAGTACAATTTCCATTTAACCTTTAATGGAGTTATGAATTACTCTCTTCCCTAGAACAAAACTAAATTATTTGAGAATAAGGGTCTTCACATTTGTGCTTTTCCATGTCAAATCGAAAGCTAGAATGTTTTGTCCAAAATTACATAAGTAGATAGGCAAAGCCAAGACTTCTTGACATGCACAGAAAACAATTGCATATTTTTCTTTCATTTTATGATTTGGGTATCTAATCACACAGTGCAGAAAACAAGGATCTCCAGAGCTGATTGAGGCCCTAGGGAGAACCCTGGCTGGGGAAAATGATGGGAGCTGTTGTTGTGTCTGTCCAGGAGACAGGGTGACTGGCTATATTGGTCTGGCTGTGAGGTGTGAAGTGGGATGGGGTGAGGGTTGTGGTGCCTTTCAAAGGATATGGTGGGCTTCACTTCCCAGAAACAGGTACACAGGACACAATGTGATACCCAGCTGTGGTCGCCATCAGGACCTGGCGTTTACCAAATTCCTACCTGAAGGAGGATCCTATGGATGTGCCACTTTCACAAAAACTTACATATCATTTTTCTTCTCATTTTTTAATTTCAACAGTTTAAAAAATTATATGTTCATTCTTGTATAGAAAGTACATCAACCATAGTCACCTTCTTTACTTCCTTCTTTTACCCTCCCCATGTGTGTCAGCCAGCAAGAAACTGAGAACATCAGTCCTACAACCCAGGAAGAACTGAATTCTGCCAGGAACCATGTGATTGTGGAGGCAGATAGTTCCCCAAACCTTGAGATCTCGAGACCACAGCTTGAGGTGGTATCTGTCCCTTTTCCTCTGGTTATTTTGGAGATGGGGTCTCTCAAACTATTTGTCTGGGCTGGGATTCAACTGATCTCAGCCTCCCAAATAGCTAGGATTACAAGTGTGAGCCACCAGTACCCAGTTGGCCATGTTTTGAATTTGCTCCTCATACATGAAACTAACTCAGAAAATTTAAAACCCTTTTGGGAACCATTTGATTTAGAATAAAATAAAGCCTACTAAAATGAAAAAAAAAAAGTCAATATAGCTCCTCTCCACTGCCCTTCCTTGCCTTTCCCCCCATCCTGTTCCTTGTTCCTTGCTCCTACACAGATGTGATATACTTCACTATTATTTGCTCTTTCTTTCCTTGGTCTGCTCTACCAGTCCCACTTTTGGATACATGTTTTATACATTTTTCAACGTATATACAACATTGCTTGTATTTGTATTGGGCCTATACTCCACATTTGAGAGAAAACTTACGGCCTTTAGCTTTCTGAACCTGACTAACTTCACTTAAGATGATATTCTCCAGTTTCATCCATTTACCTGCAATGACAAAATTTGACCTTGTACAATTATCAACTCAAAGTGGATCAAAGTTAGACCTGAAATTCTGAAGCTAGTGCCAGAAAGAGTAGGGAATAGTATGGAACTTAGGGAAATAGGCAATAACTTCTTAACTAGAGCTCCAGTGGCTTAGGAACTAAGAGAAAGAATTGACAAGGGGACTACATGAAATTAAAAAGCTTCTGTACAATAAAAGAATTGGTCAGCACGTTGAAGAGGCAGCCACAGAATGCTATATATGAGACAAGGGATTAATAATCAGAAGATATAGGGAACTCAAAAAACTAAACTCCCCAAAAAATCAATGACCCAATGAAGAAATGGGGAAATGAACTGAACAGAACCTTTTCAAAGGAAGCAGTCCAAATGACAAAAAAACATATGAAGAAATTCTTACCACCTCTGGCCATAAAGGAAATGCAGACCAAAACCACATTAAGATTCTACCTCACTCCTGATAGAATAGCCATCATCAAGAACACAAATAACAACAAATATTGGTGAGGATGTGGGTGAAAAAGGAACCCTTATAATTGCTGGTGGGAATGTAAATTAGTATAACCATTATGGAAAACAGTATCAAGGTTCCTCAAAAAATGAGCAAAAGAACTGCCACATGATCCCACAATTCCAATCTTAGGGATATATCCAAAGGAATGTAAATCAAGTCACAATAAAGACACCTGCATACCCATGTTTTACTGCAGCATTAGTCACAATAGCTAAGCTATGGAAACAGCCAAGATGCCCCACTACTGATGAATGGATTACGAAAATGTGGGATTTATATACAATGGAATTTTAGTCAATCATAAAGAAGAATGAAATTTTGTCAAGCAGTTTCTCAGGCTAAAAGGAGCTTTGGCAGACTGAAGGAACTCTTCTCATTCTCCATGTGGGCCAACTACAGAGCACAAAGGCATGGGACCCCTGTCCCCCTCTCTGAGCTCTTGTGCTTTGGTGGAGGGGAGGAGCAGAGGTGTAGATGTCCAGGATGACCGAATTTCTCTGAACTCCATGCCTGGCAGGAAAGGGACCAACACAGCAATGCCCACACAAGGCCAGGGAACAAACTTGCAGGAATAAACATTTCACATCACCCAGAATTCTAATGGAAGAAGCCAGTGAGGGTGTGAACTTTGAAATGTTCACGTTAGATTATTAGATAATTTGGTTCATAAGGTTCCCAAACACAGTTCAAATAAAATACATCCTGAAAGTCAAAGTATATATTCTGTGTAGGAATTTATGAAAAAATATTTACTTATGCATATTTATACACACTTATATCTATATAGGTATAGATATAGATATAGATTGTAATAAAATTACTGCATGGGAACAACTTCTGGAGGGACTCAACCTAGTGCTTCACACAGGAAGTCAGAAGATGCTGTTGGGTCCTCTTATCAGTGTGGGCAAGGAACTCCCCTGATTGGTTCCGGTGGATTCCATGCAAAACAGCCATAGATGACCTTGCTCTAAGATAGCTAATGACAGAACTGTGGGGAACACACAGCTGCCCAAAGGAAGTGGGACTCCTCTTTTCTATGGCTGCAGTAGGAGGAGGAGGAAGCTACTTCTACTTCCCTGTCCACGACTTGGGGTTTTCTCCCTAGAGTAGGTCTTGATAATTCACATGTCTCCTTCCCCAGATCAGAGGAAGCCTCCTTTCAAAGCCAGATCCACATGATGTATTTTATGATCCATCCCCAGGACCTCAAGGGCATGCAGTGAACATTTTTCAAATGTCAGAAGATAGCTCTGTCTGTGGAAGTGAGCTATAGTTTTGTTGGTATAATGGCAGGGGGTGTGCACTGTGACCTGAGTGTTCCCATGTGCATCTAAGAGGTGAGAGCTGTAAGCCTTGGTGGGTGTTTGGTGCAGGGTTATGGGAGAGAGGGAGAGAAATGCAGTGTGTCTCCCAGTACCAGGGAGAGGGTGTAGGCTGGAAGACCACACAATGAGACAGAGGAGACTTGGGGCATGGAGTCCTTGCTTGTCTTCTGTATGCTACCTGCACCCTGCAGGAAGTTAGTTTGTTTTGAACTTTTTCTTTTCTAGGGTCCTAGCTTATAAAGTGACTAAAACAAGAGAATTCATACATGGGTTGATTCACAAGTCTACCCAAGCGAGATATGGAGAACAGAGACTGGCACCAAGGAGCTACTCAGTTTTGTCTACTGACAGCCATGTTTATACAGTGTGCTCTCACACAGTGGCAGTCAGTCAGTTCTCAAATGTTCCTCTTACTTTTCTTTGTAGGAGTTAAAGCCACAAGTCCAAGGAGATTCCAATAGGAGAAGGAAATCAGACTCCAGCAGGAGGAACCCACGAACAGAGTGGGCAGTATGGAAGGCCGGGTGTAAGGAGTGGATGGAGCGAAGTGTCTTTGAAGGGACTGACCTCCATAAGAAGGGATTCCTATCTCAGTCTCAGATGTCCACAGAGCACAGTGCTCCTGAAGTTTCCATATGCATGTGACTCACGAAGGCATGTCATACCAGTGCAGAGCTAACAAGCCAGCTAAACGTTCCTGCTGCTGCTATGAGCCGTGGAGCTCACTCAGGTTGAAGAGCAGGATGGAACTCTGGGGTTACTTTGTTTGGTTTGCCTCAACAAAGAGTGAGCCACTTGCAATTCCGGTACTACATCTTATTTCTGCCGGTGCTTCTTTCTCACCAGTATGCAGACCCCCGAAGGCTGGCCTTACTCCTCTTTGTTTTTTGCTCAGGAAGTATGAGTGTGGAGTTTTCTCCTGGGGCACATTACCCTCTGTCACTCAGTGCTGGGAACTGAGGCATATGGAAGACACCACACTGAAACTACTTTCAAAAGAGATTGAGCCTTACTGGAATTCAGCTGGCAATCACAGAGCCTGCAATTCTTAAAATGCTCTCAGGAAATGTAAACTGCATTCAAATATCTCTGGGGCTTTGGAGGTTGAAAAGTCAAGTATGTGAATGGTGCCTTTTAATTCCATTCTTGAGGTCTCTTATTGTACCCTAGCTACATGGGAAGGTACCAGATTCCTGGAAGGACATAAATTATGAAAGTAAAAGTCATAAAGATAAATTTATAGATGGCTTCTGTTGCACTTAAAATTACCATTTGAAAATTGCATTGACATTCGAATTCCACCACGTGGTCGATCAATTGCCTCCTGGTTTAATTTGCTCTCCTATGTGTGACAGGATTGTTTTCAGCCTGTCAATTTGTCCACTGCCTTTGCAAGGAGACCCCAGTTATGAGGTGTGGGACCACCTCTGCCACAAGGGCCAGATAGGAAAAGGGCTCAGTGATGGGGATAGGCATTATGGGCTACTTAACTGTCCCTGGAGCTCTAGAGAGACAAGGCAGGCTCTGTCTATCTTTATTAAGTGGGAGCAGTGAGTCCAGGACACATCCATCTATCAGCCACTTTGCCCAGACTATAATGAATTGTCTTTAAAGGGAAAGCAAGCTAAATGTTGCTTATTTAAAATTTGTGTATTGCATGCATAAGTCCCAATAATGCAGATTTAAAAATGGATTCCAGTGATATAAACGTACAGGGCACTTTTTATTTATTTTTACTAGTGTATGTTAGTTGCACAAAAAGGTTTCCTTATGGTATTTCCATGCATGTATATATTATATTTTGATAAAATTCACCCATCTATTATTCATTCTTGTAATACCTTTAAGTTTTAGTAGGTTTCATTACGCTATTTTCATAATACATATAACATACTGTGCGGAGTGGATTATGAGAAGTCTATGAGAACTTGACATAAGCAAACCTGTGCTAAATAATCTGCAGCATGAGTTGGCACAGCCCCAGCTGCAGAAGGGGGCAAGGGAAAAATGCAACATGGCTGCTTTTCCTAAGATGTTTACATTCAGAGAATAGCGATGTCATAGCCCCCACAACCCCAGAACTGTTGCTCCACCTCCTTGTTTGCCACAGTGTATAATAAACTCACTGCAGGTGGATGAGGTTGTTGTGTCTCCATCAGAGCACCCAGCCCACCTGACCCCAGCTTTCTGCATCTTTTGTCACTGGAAACAGATGGTGGGAGAAGATAACTCAGAGCAGGTGAGGGTAGATGTTGGTGAGGCCACCAAAGGGTCTGTAAGTCAATGAAGAAGATTGGAACACAAGACCCAAAAGGACCTGAGCTTGTTTTAGAAAGATTGCGCTGGCTGTTGTGCATCTCCATCCGAGCGCCCAGCCCACCTGACCCCAGCTTTCTGCATGTTTGTCTTTTGTCTTCTGTCCTTCATCTTCCGTCACTCCCAGTTAGGTTTCTAGGACAGGGAGTCAAGCAGGTCACAAGAATGTACTTCAATTATATTCACCCCTATTACCCTTTCTTTTCACCCCCCTCTCCCTTCTGCTGGTTCCCTCATCAAAAAGTCTCCTCTTACATTCATGTCATTTTTTTAAGGTTTAGATCCCATGTATGAGAGAAAACATGCATTACTTATCTCTCTGAATCTGAGTTATTTGGCTTAACATGATAATCTCTAGTTCTATCCATTTTCCTGTGAGTGATAGTTTCATTTTTCTTTACTGCTGAATAATACTCCATTGTGTACATGTACCACTTTTGCTTCATCCATTCATCTATTGACAGGCACTTAGGCTGATTCCACAGCTTGGCTGTTGTGAGTAGTGCTGCTATAGACATGGGTGTGCAGGTGTCTTTATTGTATGAGTTGCATTCCTTTGGATATATGCCCAGAAGTGGTATAGCAGGACCATATGTTAGTTATATTTTTAGTTTTTTGAGGACTCACAGAAAAAGGAATACTTGGACACTGTTGTTGGGAATATAAATTAGTGCAGCCACTATGGAAATCAGTATGGCTGTTCCTTAGAATAATATGTTTTTAAATGGTCTTTTCAAGAATATTTTTAAACTCTGCATAATCAATGATTGACATTTCATGTGTGAGTATTTTACTGATAATCATGTCAAGCTGGTCTCATCTCTGGGACAAACTGGAGAAATGCAAGTTGAGAAATGAGGAGGATTTTGATGCTAAGCAGAGCCCTGAATAATAATTGAAATAGTAATAGGAACAGAATTCAAGGTTTTGGCCACATTTTGGCCATAAGCCATGCTACTAACACTTTGCACTCTCCAGAACAGCCCAAACTGGGCCAGCATGTATAAGAAGGCTGACCAATTGTCAGCTTCTTGTCCAGAATGTGCTGGGCTTATGCAGTGACAACTCAGGCCTCTCTAATTCTACTCTGCCTCTCCAGTGACATGTGAACTTCATTACATACGCACAGCTCTTGTGCTCTGTTGACATTCATGTGTTATCTTCCAACACAGGTTCCCAAAACCCTGTCTGAATACCCTCTCCTCCCTGTGCCACTATAACTCAGGATTTAAAACAAAGCCACCTTTCTGCTTTTCCTCCTAGTTTCCACCCTCTGTTTTCCATCCTGAGCCTGCCACATTCATTCCCAACAGCTCTGTTGAGTTCCAAGCCCATGACAGGTTTTTCTTTCCATCATGATGCTGAAGTGGCCCCTAGTCATCACCGATGGTTTGCTGATTTTCAGCCCCACTGGCCACTTTTCAGCCCTGGCTGGCTGGCTCTACTCTCTGTGAGGCCCCCATGAGTCAAGTCCTCCTTGGAGGTCTCACCTCCTGTCCTCTGACCTCATGCTCTGTACTGCTTTTGTGTTTGCCATCTGCTTCTTTTTCCCTTTTGAGTACCTCTTCTCCCTGGGAATTTTAAACATTGGTTTTCTCTTGAAAACCTGTCTTCCCTTCTGTGCTCACTGGACTAACTCTGCTGGGTAATTCACCTGCTCTTCATGCTTACAACTCAAACCTGGGTGCTGATGACTCTGAAGTCTGTGTTCTGACTTTAGAGACATTCACTTGGTTCATGGGCCACACTCTACTTAAATGAGGCACAGGCATCTCTATCCCAAATTGTCTACACCTGAGCTCAGCTTCTTTCTTAAGTCATTTCCCCTCCTGGATCTCCATGAATTGTCACCAATTAGTCACCCATGGCCATCTGTGACCCTGACCATAACCAATTTTTTCACCTTGCCCAGTGTCATTCAACAATGAGCTCTTCCAATTTCACCAATAACCAAGTGGTTATTACCTTTCGCTCCACCATCTAAAACTCTCCCTAGACTTCCAAAGCCTGTCCCCTTGGTGCTTCTCTCCCTTGAAGACCCTGCCCTTCCCCAGTGCCCTCTGCATTGAGATCAGCCTGACAAATGTGGCTCCCCAGATGCCTGTGATGCTGCCTTTTTTTTGGTGGTGGGGGGGCAGTGCTGAGGTTTGAACTCAGTGTCTTGTGCTTGCTAGGCAGGCATTCTTATTGCTTGAGTCACTCTGTCAGCATTTTTTGTGATGGGGTTTTTCGAGTTAGGGTCTCATGAACAGCAGCACTCCTGATCTATGTCTCCTAAGTAGCTAGGATTATATGTGTGAGCCACTGGCAACCAATCTATCTTCTTAATTATGATCTAGCAGTGACTATTCTGCTTCTAGATGGCAAATCCAGCTATGCAACCAGGTCAAGGACTGCATTTCCAGCCTCAGGTCTTCACACTGTCCATTACTGTCCCTACTTCTTTACTCATACACATTCTCCCCCTTGTTTGCAGTGTCATTTTCAAATAATTTTCTGTCCAGTCATGTTGGGCAACCAAACAGGAAAGATACCAGCTACCTGCTGGAGTTGGTCTACACTGCACCAGATGTCAACAGCTTTGGTGCTACAGATTCCTATAGCTGAGTGGTAGGATGCATTCGAGGGCTCTGAGCAGAGGCTACCTCACACTCCATGCTTTAACATTTCTCTGTCTTCACACCTGATCTGGCTGAAGCTGTGACCAGCTAGCTGAACCTCAGACCAAACCCCACACACCCACCTTCTCACATTGCTTTCACCATGCTCACATAAATCTTACAGATCTTTAAATTTCAGCCTGGCTGCGCTGTCACCATGGCTCTCAGGTGCCATGTCCTCTCTCAGATCTTCCTCTGGCCTTCTCTCATGACCACACATAAAGAACCCTCTTTTGTTGTGTTTCAGCCTTTGCTGTCATCTGAAATCTATTTTGAGTGCAATTTTGTCCTTTCTCTCTTACCAGATTGAGTTTAATGGGGGTAAGATATAAGCAACGTTGTTCAGTAGAGTATAAACACTTAGTCTGTGAGCATAACTTATTAAACTACCAAACTCTAACCATAATTTTGAAATAAAAGCATACTTGAGGAGGTTGTGGTATCAGTGACACCTCGAGCAGTAAATCTGTTGGAAAAACATTCAAGCAGTATCTAAATGACCCAAGAATTGTCATCCAGGCTTGTCAGCACATTGCATGTGTGGCCTGGAAATAATCTCTTTAAAAACCCCAAATCCCTAAATATAATGAAATTACCTTCCTTCCTTGCTTCACAGGACGGCTTCAGGTACCAAATGGAGGTAAAACTCTGAGCGTGTTTTTGTAAACGTCAAAGTGATGTCCAATTTTAAGACATCATCATTAAATATATTGAAGAATGGTGTGGGGTTATTAATAAGAATGTCGATTTGAGTCTCGTTAACTACACTCTGAAGAATATGGCTTTAGGATTAAAGGAACTTTCTCAATTAGGAGAAATATTGAAACTCTTCTGGACTATTTCTTCTCCTCTTTGTCTAATCATGGTACCTTAAGATCTTTATCACAACATATCTTAAAATGTCCTCATTAAACCAGGACATGGATTAATGAGGAGTAACAAGTACTGTGGACTGAATTCATTTTCCTCCCAGATTCCACCCAATCCACACTCCCATCCTGCCACCCAGCAGTCACTGGGCTATGAAGGGGGCACAGAATGCTGAGGAGGGGTTCTCTGGTCCATATGCATTTGGAAACCTTACCATTTGATCCTGGAGCCAAGAATCCCAGAAGGGAGAGGAGGAGAGAGATGGTTGGTGCCATCCTTTCACCAATGTGGATCCTCCATATGAGCAGGGAAGAGAGAGTTCAGGAGAATGAGCCCCATTGCCTTTTGGTTGGCCAAGAAGAGGAAGCAAATGATCCACAAGGCTCTGTAGTAGTTCTATACCCTGAAGTCATTGCATACATTGTTAAGACCACAGTCCAGTACCCAAGCTTCCTCTGGACGATTGCATAAGCTATTTTATGGATGCTAATATCACCTCTGGTAGAAGGAGAACGAAGGCTGTCTACAGATATAATTCTTACCTTCTCTTCAAGGAAAATGAGCAAGTGCCAGTTGGAAGACAAGTGGGAAAGAACCACAGATATGTTACAATACCAACAGAATAAATATTCAGGCTTCTTCATTAGAGTAATCATATCTAGACTAGTGGTCCTCTCCTCTTACTTTCTAGAGAAGAAAACATTCCTGGAGTGACTGTGAAAGGATGGGATGGCCTGCATGGTCCACTTTCATCATGTGCTTTGAGGGGTTGCCCAGTATTTTTTGTCCATTCCTAGATGTCACATCATGCACGATACCAGGGGCTTCCAAGTTGAAGATGTTGTGTGTGATCCTTTAATCAAATGTACTTCAAGAAAAATATGAATTTTGTTGTTGATCTCTTACTCCAATTTTAGCTTCCTAAAAAATTCACTTTTACTATTTCCCTTATCTGTGAGGTAAACAACATATTCTGTTGGAACACAATGTGTGAAAACACTGTGAGAAGTAAAATACACTGCATAAATGTGGGGAGTGTATTCTTTCTCAAGAATGATGCTCATGAGCAGGGAAGGCTGAGTTGATGAGAATAGCATTCCACTTCTAGAATCATCAAGGATGGTTATTAAACTGTGAGAAGTACACAAGGTCAGAAATAGATATTTTATCTGTACCCTGGAGTCTGAAGTGGATGCTAACTATCCTTGTGACCTTGGACAAATAAATTAAATTCTCTGTTTCTTCCAATTCTCACCAACATAATGGAAAAATTAGACTAAAATTTCTCAGCTTTATTCCAGTTTCAAAAATATTATAATCCAATGATCCTCCTCTTGTTTATTGGACTTACTTGCTCATTTAATTAATACACACATATTGAGTGAACTCAGCAGGTGTGAGATTTAGATATGCTCACTGGAAAGTTGACAACTGAAAAGGAAATACTTACCTAGAAAACTAAAATCTACCTGGATGTCCAATGTCTCCACCTATGGGCCCTGGTCCCCTAGAGTTTCTGAAAAATGCTTCTTTTCTAGGCACACATGAGAGGATTGCTGAAGACAATTTCAGGGAAAGTAATGATTCACAAAACAATGACAGGTTCTAGCCCAGCTCCCCAAGATCAAAGCCATACCTTTTTGAACTCCTGCTAATGCATCCAGCATGCTTCTATTTTTACTAGTGGGGAGTTTCATCACCTCACACTCCTCCTCCTCCAAGCAGTTATCACGTCTTCTTGACCTCGTCTTTTCCTTATTCTATCACTTGTAGTTGGCTTTGGTGTTAACTTCCAACGGGGTGCATCTCAAATTCTGGCATGTAGTTTTATGTAATTAATTTCTGATGATGTCTATCTACCAAAGTTCTACCAGCAATGAGATGAACCACATTCCAGAAGTAATTCTGGCTGATCTATGTAGGAGATACAGTGAGATTTAGGTCTGTAATCAGGTCTTTTAGGTGGGTACAGCTGTGGCCAACAGAGCCAAAATGGTCACCAGGACTTCCCAGGGAACTTTATATGCAGCTGAGAAATTGAACTGTGGTAGGGGTCAAAGCTGGAAACTTGGCCTTAGCCCTCTCCTCCCCTAGGTGAGCCACCTTGTCAGAGCCACAGCAACTGCTTCTCTGCACCAAAATGAGTGATTGGCAGTTGTCAAGAGCAGGGGGTGAATGATACCCCGTTGTGTATATATAGCACATTTTCTTACCCATTCATCTGTTAAAGGGCACCTAGGCTAATTCCATAATATGGCCATTATGAATTGTGCTGCACTAAACATGGGTGCAGATATCTCTACTGTGTGTTGACTTCATTTGTTTTGCATATATACCCAGGTGTGTAAAAGCTGGATCATATAGTTCTATTTGTAGTTTTGTGAGGAATCTCCAAACTATTGTCCATAGTGATGGGACTAATTTACATTCTCATCAAAAGTACACAAGGGTTCATTTTCTACCACATCCTCAGAATAAAATCATGTCATGTGAAGGAAAATGGATGGAAATGGAGGTTATCATGTTGAGCAAAATAAGCCAGATGTAGAAAGAGAAGTATTGAACGTTTTCTCTCTCATATGGACACTAGAATAATATGACCTGAAAGAAGAAGAGGGACTATTAGGGAATAGAAAGGGGGTCAAGGAGAGTAGGGAGAGAAGGGAGG
This sequence comes from Castor canadensis, assembly GCF_047511655.1. Lineage (NCBI taxonomy): Eukaryota > Metazoa > Chordata > Mammalia > Rodentia > Castoridae > Castor > Castor canadensis. The sequence goes on from NC_133391.1 coordinate 173,012,210, forward strand.
GAAGGCAAGGGTAGTAGAAAAGGTGGATATATGAAAACATGTTATATGCATGCATGGAAATGTCAGTGAAGCCATTAATTTTACAATTAATATGCATTAGTAATTGTAATCATAAAAGGGGAGCAAGTTGTGGACCAAAACCTCACCTGGGCCTGAGGTGCAGAGGAGGAGGCCCAGGTGAGTGCTGTGATGGTTAATTTTGTGTGTCACCTTACAGGGCTCTGGGGTCAGTCATGATTCTGGGTGTGTCATGCAGGTAATTCAGGATGAGTTAAGCATTTGAATCAGGGGACTGGCCAGAGCGGATTCCCCTCCCCTAGGTGAGCCATCATGTCGGGTGAGGCTGCAATGGAGGTGGGCTACGTATAATAGGTGTAAGGCTTGAATAGAACAAAAGACAGTCACTGCCTGACTTTTTCAACTGGACATTGGTCTTCTGAATTTGGACTAGAACTTACATCTCAGGCTTTCTTGGGTCTCTAGCTTGTAGATAGCTGATCATGGAAACTCTCACCTTCAGAGTCATGTGAGCCAATCCACTTAATGGATCTCTGCCTCTTTCCCTCTTTGAGTAAATATAGATAGGATGCATCTCTCTGATTGGTTCTGTTTCTTAGAGAACCCTGACTTATACAATCCACAAAGAAACCACACTCTCTCAGGAAGCTGACACCATGCATTGTCAGAAGGTCCATAAAGACATGTTCTTCAGTCTCTATTTTGGCTCAGAGAGAAGTTAGTTTCTGAGGGTCCCCAGAAAGTAGAGATAACCCCAGCCCTTGGCAAATCAGCCCAGGGAGAAGTACCCCCCAGTTTTCCCTAGGTGCCTGATGTACCTGTCCTAGTGATCCTGGCCCAGGAGCAGATAGGTATTTTTCTTAATATAGTCTCAAAGAAATGCAGAGATTCATGACCCTGTTGTGTTTCTTAGCCTGTACAACAGAGGTCCCTGTGCCTGAATGATCACTGGGCTTCCTTGCCATCAGAGACACTATGCTCTTACTGACACAATTTTCCTGGACATGAGGCCCATGAGGAAGTCACCCAGAGGAGGCTGCAGCCCCTATATCTGCAACACTCTCCTGGAGCTGCCATAATTGCTTCTCACCAACTTCATGAAAATTAATTGTCCTGCAGTTCTGGAGGATGAAAATCCGAGGTCAAGGTGCTGACATGGCTGGGCTCTATCTGAAAGTTCTGAAAAAAACCCTTCCTTTCCCTGTCTTACTCTCAACTTTTCCTGTGTTCCCTGGGCTCCTGGCTTGAGGACACATCACTGCAATCTCTGCCTCTGTCGCTACATGCTATTCTCCCATGAGTGGCTATCTCTTCATTTCCTCTCCTCTTCATATAAATACACTGGCCATATTTGACTAGGGCCTTCTATTACCCTATTACATCTGCAGAGACTCATTTTCAAATAAGGTGACACTCACAGATGTGAGAGGAGTAGGACATCATCATATATTTTGGGAAGACATATTTGAACTCACAAGAGCATCTTACCTGTCAGTGACTCACCTGACTTTTTCCTTCACAACAAAGTGCTCAGTGCATCCTAAACTTTATTTTACACTACAGATTTTTTAAATGACTCAATTCCACTCTATCCAAAATGTTAGAACTGAGAAATTATTTCAAATTCAGATATGTATAAACCTTCTTTGTAGGAACCAGGATGAAGAATCATTGCCCTCTTCCATGTCTTCATGCGGAAAGAGGAGGACACATTTCATTTCATTTTTATTTCAAATAAAGTAAATCAAACCAAGCATGACCCACAGACTCCATGAATATTAAACGGCCATCTAATATGCACTAGATGGCTGTCATTGTTTAATGTTCTCAAATAATATTAAAATACCTCAATAGGTTAGAACTAATTTGGTACCCATTCGAATGGCTGATTATTTAAACAACAACAACAACAACTTTGTCTCCCCAAACACACCTCTGTGAGTACAGGAAGGGGAGATTTAAATCTGCACAACATAGCATTAATAAAGAGTTGTGTGTTGGACATAAGCAAGAATGACAAAAAGCACAAATCAGGGCTGTAACTCATGCTTCACTTGAAACCTTTGCTACTTCCTTTTAGCCCAGTTGCTCTGAGAATTTACAGGTACACTTTTGAAATGTAGACTTCAGACTCAGGGGTCAGTAGTAGGCATCAGTAGTAATAACTGGTGCTTGTGTTGTGGCTTTTATCCAAGGAGTCTAAAACAATATGCATGGCTGACAAGATAACCAAGAGGCAGTTGGTGATCTTATTACAACAGACCACGGGAGGAGACAATGAATAACCACCATTCGCCATCCTTTTGTCCAACTGTGCCTTGTAGACATCACCTCTGTCACCTCTTGCAGTTCTCTGATGAAGCAGGTGAGACGTGTGCAGTGACCAGGTGTGCAAATAGCTCACAAACTGTCCTTGGACTCCTGTGTTGACATTGCTGCTGACGTTCTAATTCAAAACTCAGCTTGCTATTTCACCTTGGCATGTTATGTCAATTGAAGGTAGGCACTTCTTCCATGTCTCTGGAAAATTAGTCATTCTACAAGAAGAGAAGTAACTATACATAATGCAAAATGAAAGAAGTGAAGGAATGGTTGTATATTCTTTAAGATTGATATTGACAATAATAGACAAGTCTCTAAACAAGGAGAGGTATTATGAAATTTTTACCATCTTTAATACCTACAGACTCATTTGTAAGAAATGACCTATTATAACCCTCTTTTTCATGTTTGCTTGGAGATCTTAAAAAGCATTTATGTGCTTTCATAAATGTACATGGTTTTATGAGAGCTGTTGTAAGGGAACTGGACTTTTCTAAAAAGCAGTTGCTAAGCATTTGACATTATATAGGGTAATTTGATATTTTTAGGACTAAATTTAAACCTATTGTGATGAATCATTGACCAAACAGCTTTGAAAAATAAATAATGATGGTAAGAGAAAATAAATATTACAGGAGTTTATTTTAATTCTGGGATCACAAATGGACCATAGAAAAGAATAATTGTGAGAAAATTAAACTATTATATCAATACAAAACTTCCCTATAATTCTGGTACCAAAAGTTGTATTTGGCTGGGCATGGTGGCTCAAACCTGTAATCCTAGCTGCTTGGGAGGTAGAGATTAGGAGGATCATGATTGGAGGCCAGCCTGAGCAAAAATGTTTGTGGGATCCCCATCTCAAAGGGAAAAAAATGGGTGTGATGGTGCATGCCTGTCGTCCCCAGCTATGTGAGGAAGTACAAACAGGAGGCTTCTGGTCCAGTCTGGCCTGGGTGTAAAGCAAGATCCTATCTCAGAAATAATCAACATTAAACAGGCTGGTAAATTGGTTTAAGAGATGGAACACCTGCCTCAGAAGTGCAAAGTCCTGAGGTAGACTGCTAGTATGGCTAAATAAAAAAACTGAATTTGTAGAGTTATGTCTTTGGTAATCGGTGAAATATCACAGAAATGTTTTCTCTATTTGTGTGAGTGTGTCTGTGAGTGTGAGAGTGTGTGTGAGTCTCTGTATGTGTGAGTGTGAGTGTGTGAGTGTGTGTGCCCAACATTCCTCTGTTCCTGGAGCAGAACAAATGCTTTAGCTTCTTATTCCCGCTGGCCAATGTTACAACATCACTTCCAAGTCTCCAGAACTGTGAGAAATAAATGTTTGTTAATTGAGCCACCCACAGTAGTTTGTTATAGCATGAGCATGTAAATAGCAAATGAACATGCTTGGGATTTACAACATGGGTGTCAGACACTGAACTACTTTATGGTGATCTGTTCATCATGTCACAGACATGTGTAGAAGCATCCTCAGCGTACTGACTAGCTTTCCAGACCTCTTAATTAAAGTCCTGTACAGAAAATTCACTGTGTAATACATTATTGACATGTTTCCATTCATCATAGAAGCAAGAAGTTCAAATGCAGGCTTTGTTGTGTCAACTGTCAGTAACTGGCTCCCCAAACACCTTGGATTCAGCACACTGACTAGAATGAATGCATTGTACAGGACAGACTCTTCGTTAGATGACCGATGGGAAGACGGCCCAAGCATTATTATGATATGAAATCTGAGAGTAAATGGTGGATAGAAAGCAAGTCTTCCACTAACATGGTTAGAGACCATGGCACTGTACACAATCCACTTTTGAAAGAGCAGCTTCTTGAATTAGCCTTCAAATTCTCTCTACTGCAAAACTCAACTTCAAGTTCCAGAGGAAGGCACTTTGCATTTGTGATGGTTGAAAGTTCCAAAGGCCTTCTGAGTTCTAATTTTCTCTTACCTAAGGCAGATGTGTGAGTCACATCGTCATTCTGAAGACTGGGTCACATGGTATTGAAAGTCTTTTGCTCAATATAAAGAATGATATGCTTCATCTCTTGTCTCCATTTTGTATACCACTTGGTGAAAGTCTTCATCTATGGCCACCCTCAGACACTAGGAAGGGTAAATTGAACAGCATGGTATGTATTATTTTTTCTTAGTTACTGCGAAAATTATCACTTCCATTTTAGCTTCTGCTAGTGTACACAAGTTCTGACGTGATTCACGAATGTGCAGAGCATATGTTTGTACAACTACAGTACACCCACCTGACCTCTGTGGAAGCCTGTTTTGCCTGTCAGACATGGGAGGATTAGTGAGCAACACAAGGAGGCAGATATCCTGCCGCAGGGAGAAATTCTCCCCAAATATATGGTGTCCAGGGCTTTGAGGTACTAGAAGATAATGAATCAGTTTGTCTCCTTTGAGAGAAGTTTCCTAATTAAATTCACTCCCTTCACTAAACAACCCCATCCAGGAAGAACTATTCAGCATTTAGGAGGATGGAAGACAGAGAAACGACCTTTGACAACCTTTGACTTGCACAGCTGTGTTCTCCACTTTCTCTTCTAGTGACCTGACAATGTGGGGACAATTGGATAGGTAGTACCCACTGTTAGTGTCAAGCAGTGTCCTGATGGATCCAGACACCCCTCCAATCCTGGCAGCAACCACGCTTATTAGCTCAACCCATCCTTGATGGGAGGGTGTTTCTGAATCTCCACACATGCTTCCACTCTGCGATCCACAGCCATTCTTCTGGGTACCATCTTCCATTCTCCAGTGGTGATTGACTTGTGGATGAAGAAATCAAATATTTAAAGTGGAACAGATCAGAATGTGGCACAAATAATGACAGAGTCCTTCTGTGTGTGTGACTTTCGTTACTGGACACAATGTGTGGGTGTGTAAATGCGTGAGTGTGCTGGGCTGCACTATCCATGCAGGTTTGCTGCACTGAGCCTGCCATACTGCAATCCATGATGTGCAATGAGAGGGATAAATGCTGCCGGGGTCATGCATGGGTGAATGCTCAGAATCCTTGGCCACTGAGTGTGGGAGATAAAATGAGAGTATGTATCTCGAGCTTTGGGAGATAAAATGAATCCCAATGTGATTTAAATCCTGTTTAACAATTAGGAAGAAATGAAATACCTTGCTGTAGCTTGCAAGCAAGCTACATCAACTTCAGAAGAGAGCAGGTCCCTGTCAATGCTTCCACAGATAAGGAAACCTGGATTGCTGTGAAAGCAAATGCTGGTCTCCAGAAGATCAGGGTTTGGAAAATGTCACTCTTCAGGCATCTGTGTCTTAAACTGTATTTTATTTCAACTCAATGTCAGTATTTTCCTTTCTAAATGATGCCAAAAATCATGGGCGTGACCAGTTTCCTATGGTTAGAAGTTTACTATTTACTTCAGAGTTAATGGTGCTGTGAATAGCTCACTGTCTATCAGTTGTTCTCTTGTTTTGCTTTGTTTTAAATGATCTCTGCAGAAAGGTCCTTGGAGAGGGCACTTCTGGGTCAAATTTAAAGTCTTTTATTTATGTTGCTATGCTGTCTTTCAACAGCAACTGCTATATCAATCTTAACAGTGTGCAATTTATATATCGGTCTCTCACTCAAATCATCAGCACTATTTATTTAATTTCAGAAACACGTCACTATAGCATTGCTTTTTCTGTTTTTATTTGATTGTTCATGACTTGAATATATTTTATTTTGGCTAGACTGCAGCTTTACCTTGACAGCATGCTTGGTTTCCCTCTTATATCTTGGAAGTCTCAGTTGCAGGTTCTCTAAATCCAGCTTGCCTGAAAAGGCCTCCAGCAGATGTCTGTGTGTGAACAAGTTGCATGAACAAACGCCATCCTACCGTTTTTCCAAAGGGCCAGTCTCTTACAACCCTGCACGAGGCTTCCTAAATAGGATGCTGATCCCGAATGCCAACCTAACTATTAGAGCATCAGAACTATTATACACTGGGCAAAGAGGAGGCTGATACAAAAAACAACATGTAAATTGAAAAGTAACAATATAAAGGAAGACAATCTGTTGAGTGTTAAGATTGACTGATAGAAACCCACAGCCCTTGGTTAGTTTACAGCAACATGTGTGCACACCAGGCGATGGGGTCACAGACAACTTGTAAACAGTAGAATCCAATAAAAACCTAAGGTTTCATCATCCCATGTGGAGGGTGAACTTCTGTTTGAATTTGGCAAAGTTTTGTATCAGCCTATAGCACCAAAAATCTCCAAGTTATTTTGATAAAACAGAAACCCATTTTTAAATACACATTAGTAACTTAAATTTTGACCTTAGAAAACTCTCTAGGCAAACTTTAAACTAGTCGATGCAATCACACACACACACACACACACACACACACACACACAAACTTATAAGCTTTAAGGCCGTAATTCGTATCTTGAAACAACCTTTGTAAAAGCCTGAATTTAGATAATACTGTTTTTAATAAAACTCTTATTAATCTTATACCTTAAAAGATTTGGGAAGAAAATTAAATTAAACTATCTTTTTATAATAGCAATCTATAAGAACACATGGGTCAATGAACCTAATTACAAGAGTTAAATGTAAACTGCACTCAAGATAGAATGAAACAGATTGAGATTAATGTCATACATTTTCTTTTGTTCTAAGGCAGAGATTAGCTAGGCCTGGTTGGGATTAGAACTTCAGATAACTTTTGAGACACTTGTGTACATTAACTTTATAAAAGCAACTTAAGAACCATCCTAAAGACATCTGAATACACACATGCTCACACACACACACACACACACACACACATGTGTTTTTACATAGGCATGCCAAAGAATATCAATTGTAAGTGTGCATATATAAGCTCAAAAATTTAGTAGCCACAATTAAATAGGTAGGAGATAGACTAAGACATACACAGAAAGCACACAATGACACACAAAACAATCACATTAGTTCACAGTGCACTCCAGAGGCACCTGCACATCCATGTTTATTGCGGCACTATTCACAATAGCCAAGTTATGGAAACAGCCAAGATGTCCCAGCACTGACGAATGGATTAAGAAAATGTGGTATCTATACACAATGGAATTTTATGCAGCCATGAAGAAGAACGAAATGTTATCATTCGCTGGTAAATGGATGGAATTGGAGAACATCATTCTGAGTGAGGTTAGCCTGGCCCAAAAGACCAAAAATCGTATGTTCTCCCTCATATGTGGACATTAGATCAAGGGCAAACACAACAAGGGGATTGGACTATGAGCACATGATAAAAGCGAGAGCACACAAGGGAGGGGTGAGGATAGGTAAGACACCTAAAAAACTAGCTAGCATTTGTTGCCCTTAACGCAGAGAAACTAAAGCAGATACCTTAAAGCAACTGAGGCCAATAGGAAAAGGGGACCAGGAACTAGAGAAAAGGTTAGATCAAAAAGAATTAACCTAGAAGGTAACACCCACACACAGGAAATCAATGTGAGTCAATGCCCTGTATAGCTATCCTTATCTCAACCAGCAAAACCCCTTGTTCCTTCCTATTATTGCTTATACTCTCTCTACAACAAAATTAGAGATAAGGGCAAAATAGTTTCTGCTGGGTATTGAGGGGGGGAGCGGGAGGGGGTGGAGTGGGTGGTAAGGGAGGGGGTGGGGGCAGGGGGGAGAAATGAACCAAGCCTTGTATGCACATATGAATAATAAAAGAAAAATGAAAAAAAAAAAAATAAAAAAGTCAGCACTGAGAGGTGGGCTGGAGAGCCAAGGTGCTCTGAGAGGCAGGGCAGGCTCCCAGGCCCACCTGGGTGCCACTGGTGCTGCTGCAGCTGGGACCCACGCAGGTGCCTCAAACCTCCTAGCCTCTAAGCTGATGTTCCCAGGTTGGTAGGCAGGTCCAGACACTTGGGGCACAAGTGCATCCTGGTTCCTCTGATAGGTAGCAGGTAGGCTTAAACAGTGACCACAGGAAGAAAACACTTTTTCTAACTCCACTAGTCTCAGTTTAAGATCAGGTAGCCAGAGCCCAGAGGCTGTCACAGGAAGTTCTAAAGGTAGTCACTACCCTAGAGCCTAATTCATTCTTTACCCAAGAATAATCCACATTCCAAACAACTATGTTTAGAGCAGGGAGGTTCTCACAAGTAAATTTAACAAATAAAAGCCAAATTTAGGAGCTAGACAGAGCAAAGACTAGGAATCTGAAAGAAAAATTCTCTACTAATTAGAGCAGGAACCCATAGATCACTCAATGTCTTTCTTAACAAGACAATGACCCAAACTCAGGAAATCACCCCAGGGGCCAAAAGAACTCATAGCTAAGAGGTTTTTTCCAGCCTTAAAATCTGACCCCATTGTTCTCACTTTAGAGACAACCTGCTTTCAGTCTGTTGAAAACTCACTCTCTTCCCAACAAACTTTACTGTCACTCTCACTGAATCTTCTCCTAGACAAAAACCAAGACAACCTCCAAGGCCACTTTCCTGCAGCACCTCCAAAGGCAGTTTAAGACCTGGGGCTGCTTGGGTGGGTCATGCCCCTCATTCACCCTCCAAGATCCTGCCTGGTGTACCATCCCACAGCCCAGGACAGGTTAGAGGAATCCAGTTTAAGTGGCTGGAGAGACAATTGCCATGGTTGATGGCTGCCAAGGCTAGCATGCTTCTTAGGCCTCCTGGCTGCCTGGACCCAGGGTTTAGCAAGAGAGCAGAGAGAAGGGAGAAGGGGGAAGGGTGTGGGTGAAGGGAAAATGGCACAGAGGTTTTAAGGTGGTCTGCCCCAGAAGAAAACCTGGGATGCTGGACCTTCCATGTGAGTGGTATGAACCCCAAGCCTTGGGGGGATGCACACATTGGGTGGACAGACACTTCTGGGTCCTGTGGGCAGCACAGCAACATTATCTGCCAGTCTAAGAGGGATCCCCATGTGTCTGGAGGACACTGTTGGGCCCAGTGTCTCCCACCTACATTTCCCGAGGGCAGAACTCAGCCTGTTCCTCTGGTTGTGAGGAAGGAAGAAAAGGAAAAAGAGTGAAAGTGACCCTCTGAAGTGCAGGATCTGAGGGCTCACCATTTCTGTGGTTGGCTTTTCCATGAGATGTTAACGGTGCAGTCTATGTCAGAAGACTTTCGAATTCTTTGTGTCCCACGTGGAAGAATCCATGGCAGGACGCGTGGGTATGAATGCAGTTTATTAAAAGTCAGGAAAGGGAAATAAAAAGGGAGCGTGTTGGGCCCAGGTGGACTCTGGGGGCTGAGAAAGTGTGTCTCTCTTCTCCAGGTGCTTTTAAAACGTACACTAATCCAGGGAAAGGGAGGAACCAGGTGATTCTCATGCAATAATTAATAAGTATGGAGGGGCACTGGCGGTTCCTGAGCCAGGTGAGGACTTATCATTTATCTGACTCCATTGATCATTGAGCCAGGAGAAGGAGCTGGGTGGACTCCCACATACACCTATGTTGAGTCTCAGGTGCCCCACCCATGAGGGAGGACGTTCCTATTGTTTCTACAGTATTGTAATTACAATAGAGCTCATAAGGCATGGCAGGGAGTGGTCTCAGTCCCAAACTTTCCCTAGTCCTAACCTGCCTCAGCCTCATGCTTGCTAAATAGGCACGCTGCTATTTGAGCCACACCGCCAGCCCTTTTTTGTGTTGGGTGTTTTTAAGATAGGATCTGGAGAACTATTTACCTGGGCTGACTTTGAACCACAATCCTCTTGATCTCTGCCTCCCAAGTAGCTAGGATTACAGGAATGAGCCATTGGCCCTGAGCCTGAAACAGAATTTCCAGTCTTCAGATTGAAACCATTTACAGCATCACCGGTTCCCCCTCAGATCACACTTTCTGCGCCCCCAGACAGCTCTAGATCATACTGCAATTAGCTCTATTCACATATCTTGGGACACTGTCTGTAGAACACACCTGTGAAACACACCCAGCTCTGATGTACAGAGTAGGCACTGTGTCCTGTGGGGCTGGCTTGCCCAAGGTGCCCAGCTCATTGGCTGTGCATGTGCTTTTCACTCTGGTCCATGTGGTCCCACAACAGCCTTCTACTGTTTCTCTTCTTCTTAGTCTTTCTGTTTAATCCCCTGTAGCATTCTGGATGGATTTTTACATCCTCTCTAATGTTACATGAAAACCCACACCTAACCTAGTGAAGTCCATGGTAACGGCTGCCATCACGTTCAGCATCCCCACCTAGAAAGTAGCACAGTGATTCTGTGATTGAAGACTTTCCTATTCCCAGTAAACTTTAGTCATTTTCTGTGTAAAGGTCATGCATCAGTTCTTAAATTTGTTTCCAAATATTTTATATTTTTGTTTCCATTGTAAATAAAATTTCCTTATAAATGACTCATTTATAAGGTGCTAAATAGGTACCTACTACCCAGGGCACACTACTAAATGAATGTGCTCATTTAGTAGGTTGCCATTGGTAGGTAGGGAATGCAATTGATTCTAAGAATATTCTTTGTCTTGCCAATCCATGAAATTTTTATTAGGGGTAAAGTTTTCCAACAGAAATATTTAAAATTTCTAAGGATGGCATTAAATTTATCTCGACCTTTTTGTTGTTTTGTTTTTGCCACTTCAGTTTGTAACCTGATCTTTATTTCTTGCTGCCTCGGAAGGCCAAATAAAGCAGAAATTATCATAAAGAAATACCTACCAAAGGTCTTCCAAGTTCCTGGGTCAGGGAGGAAACAGAGATCTAGGATTGGAGCCAAGGTCCAGCCTTGTGAGAGCCAGAATCAATGAGCCCCAGCTTGGCAGGCAGGAAAATACCCTCCACGATGCCAGGTCCTAATCCCTGGGATTTGTGAAGGGTACCTTATTTGTATGGGAAAAGCTACTTTGCAGATGTGATTATACCAAGGATCTTGAGTTAAGGAGTTTATCCTGAACCCCTGGAGTTTCTTAAATGACCCCTACAAGTGTATACAAGACAAGCAAAGGGAGATGTGAACACAGATGGACGAGAAAGAAAGCCAAGTGATGGGAGTGAGGGAACAAAATCAGAGAGGGAGGGCTTTCTGTTGACCTTGAAGATGGAGGAAGGCCCTAGGCCACAGAAATCAAGCTCTAGCATTTAAGGAGGGACCTCTAGATGGAGCGTACCTGCCCACACTTTCATTTGTTCTGGGGAGCTCTACCTTGGGTTTGGGACCTTCAGAGCTGAAAAAGAATAAAAATGTGTGGTTTTTAGCCCCCAAATTTGTGGTAATTTGGTCCAGCAAGCACAGTAAGTAACAGACTCGGAGCTCAGGCTGTGCAGGTATGGTCTCTGCACCTCTCTCCATGGCCTATGCACATCCCAGTGTGCCCCCTCTTAGACTTACCTCCAGCTTCTGGCCCTCTTCTCACCTGAGCCAACATGCACAAAGGAAAATGACTCAAACTTGCAAGATAGGACTTATTTCTTTCCACCCTCAGCCCTAGACCCCCATTGCTGGCCTAATTAGTGGTTTATTGCCTTGAGTTGGGAACAAAGCCAAAACTGGCTGTTTATTGCTTCTCCTTTAACTGGGACTGTAGACAGAGTGACTTTCTGTTTTGGAAGAAGCTATAGGAGGCAAAGTGCATTTTAAGCCTAGACCAATCACTTTTGATGTTTTAGACTCGAATGAATTGCCCCAAACTTTCATAAAACTAACTAATAAACCATATTCAGAGAGCATAGTTGGAAGTTACAATAACTGAACTCCACCCTGGCTTAAGTAAAACAGGGACTATTGCTGCCTGGTGATTCAGAGCCCTGGGCCTCACTGAGTCTGGCCTTTCTGCCTCTGCATGAGGTCACCTTCTCATTAACAGAGTTCTCATGGCATGTCTGCAAGTTCCCAGGACTTGTGCCTTCCAAATCCAGTCAGAGCAGAGGAGCGTGCCTGGCATGTTTCCCAGTTCTGTGTCCATTCTGATGATAACAAAGTTAGCGGCCACTCTGTGCCAGGTATCATCTCACAAATGCAAAACAAAAAGAAAGGAGGAAAAAGAAAGGAAAGAAGGAAGAAAGGAAGGAAGGAAGGAAGGAGGGGAAGGAAGGAAGGAAAGCAGGAAGGCGAAAATGTGATTGTCTAGGGCTGGGGGAGGGGAGATTGAAGGTCAGTGAATGAATATGAAGCATCAGCTGGGAAGATGAGGCATTCTGGAGATGGATGGTGGGGATGGCTGCACTTCTATGTAAATGCATTTAACCCTAGTAAACCATACATTCAAAAACAGTTATGAAGGTCAAAGAAACAAAATGTGGATTCTAGGTTATTTTCCAGATAAAGAAACTGAGGCAAGAGTCTAAAATACCCTGTCCAAAGATACACACAGATAAAAACGGGCTGATGTTCTATCTGTGGCCCTCACCATGGATCCTGAAGAAACAGTGTTCATGCTAACCAGGAAATCCTTCCTCTTCATAGCGCCTCAGTCGCAAGCATGGAGACGATGTACGGGAAGCTGGGTCTGCTGAGGAAGGCCTCCCTGAGTTTTCTATTAAGTTCACTTCTCACCCAAGATTCTTCAGAAACGGAATGTGGGAGGCTGAGAAAATGGACATGTGAAATTGTCTTAGCACATTTGGGCTTGCTATACAAAAGTACCTTAGACTGAGTCATTTTTGAACAACAGAAATTTATTTCTCACAGTGTGGGGCTGCAAAGTCCAACATCAAGGGACTGGAAGACCTGGTGTCTGTGGAGGGCTCACCCTCTGCTTCCATGATGGTGGCTTGTTGCTGTGTCCTTACATGGTGGGATGTGGAAGGACAAAAAGATGAGCGTGCTCACGTCAGCCTCTTTCCTCAGGACTTCCATGCTATTCTTGATGGCATTTTCCAGAATGTCTTAGTCATTTTCCAGAAGGCATTGCCTTTGAATGCTTTTGCACTGTATTGGGTCCAAAGTATGAATTTCAGAAGTACAAACCATAGCAGTGGCCTGTCGCTCAAAGAGGATTCAGTGCTGGCTGCTTAGACACTGCACTCTGCTGGCACTTGCCTTCGGGCATCCAGAGCACAGTGTGGCCTTTCTTTCTTTTCACAACAAAGTACCAAGGAAGGGGCTGTGTCAATCTGCCTTTCTGCTAAGAATACTGTATGTTGCAGCAAGTCTCAGGGAGAAGGGTTTACCTGGTGCAAAGACATCAATGTCATGTGTACCTGTGGGTACACATTTCCAGAGAGACAGGGATCTATCTGCCCCAGAGCAATTAGCATCCTTCATGGGAGTGAAGGCAACTCAGCTCTCCAAATGCTGCCTCCCCCACCCTCTGCCCCTTTCTTCTCAACTGTCTGTCAGTTGAGAAGATTTTTTTTTCATCTTTTACCTGTCCAGAGACAAGTCTCCTAGAATCTTTCAGCTGAAGCTCGTGTAGTAGCACCGGCTTCTCTTCTTCCCTGCTCTCGTGAACAACAGTTTTACTGACTGTAAAGGACAATGCTTCTCAGAGAAGAGTTTCATTGCCGATTACTGAATCTTGTACCTTGCATATTCCCATCACTTACTTGTTTTCTAGAGTCTTCATACATTATGGCTTGTAAAGAGAAAAGCATGGCATCAGAAAGACGTTTCAGTTCTTCCCTTTTACACTGCAATCCTTAAATACTGAGGTCATGACACCTTTCTCTTAGAAATGAGAATTAAATTCTACCACTATTTTATATACTTAGAGTCCCTGTATTTAACTTTGATACATATAAAACTACAATAATCCAACAAAAGTTTATGAACTGAGTAAGTTATATATTTTACATTTTCCCCCGCCAAAGAGGCTTATTTCTGAAATAGCCAAAATAATCCTAAGCTTCTTACTCTTGCTCCCAGAGGGCAAAAGACAAGGTAACAAGTCTTATTTATCACCTGGCTTCCATATGCTTTGGCTCCATGGTCCTACAATGTCGATTTTAGTGTAATGGCACTATAGTCACATCTGGTGACAGACAGAATGGGGATGGACTGAGAAGTGTTCTGTTATAAATGAGACCTGACAATAAAACATTAGCCCATTTTCTTGCTCGGTACTGTGACCAACACTAAGTGCTGATAAAATACAACAGCAGTTGGATCCTGAGAGGACACAATGGGGAAAAGACTAAGAGGTGCTGACAGGCCATTGCTGGAGGTTAAAGGTAAAGGGCTGAAAAACTGGGGAAGTAGAGGAGAAGGAGGAGGTGAGAAGGCCAGCAGATAGAGAGAGCCATAAAAAATAGACTTTGCAATTTTGATTAAGTCACCCAGGCGATTGTTTCTTCAGGTAGATTGCATTTTAAGACACACATCCAGGGCCAATCTTTTTATGAAGGAGGAAGGAAATTTGTTTCAGGTAGGGAGATAGTAGTCTTGGAACCCCACCCTCATGGTCCCTCAGTAATAAACACCACTAATGCTGTTTCCTGGGTCACAGTGCCCTGCCTTCTCTTCCCTTCATGTCCACTAAAATCCCATAGCCAGCTACTCACTTCTCAGCTAATCCCTTTGTGGAATCATGGCGAAGGACTCAGACTGCGCACACAAACTGGTCAGAACAAGAAATAATAGGGCACAGTAAGGAGAAATACAGCTCATCCTTACGAAAAACCAGAGCCTGTCCCTAGACCTACCAGTACACACTAGTGCTAGAACGTGAGGTTAGCATAGACTCAGATTCCTGTGAAACAGAGCCATGTCTACAATGCCTGCACTCTGTAGGTTTATTTCCCCTTAGCCGTATTTTGTGCTTTTTATTTAAGATTCACCCAGGCTATTTTGGAGATTGGGTTCACATCCTTTGGGAAGTGTCAGGAGCCGGAGCCAAATCAAATGCTGAGATTCAAGGTGTGCTTTGGGATGACAGTTACGTATTTAAGAAGCACACCCTCTATTTTGAGGTGCAGGGCTCTGTTTTAAGGTAAATATCTCTTGAGACTGAGCAATTGAGCAATGTGTCTGTGTCTCCTCCCCACTCGCTCCCATTTATGGCTGCATCAGGCACAGCTCAGCTGTGCATCTGAGCAGCTTCGTTAACCTGTCAGCTCACCCACCGCCCTTAAAGTGATGTATGGGAAAGTGCTCCCTGAGCTAAGTAAGATCCCTTTTGCCATTATTAATGATATCACAGTGATTCCAAACATGAAGCCATTACAGCAGTAATAAAAAAAGAGACAGTCATTATTTCAACTACAGAGCAGAAAACAAGTGGATCTCCCATAATTATGGACCTTTGCAGCTGCTGGGCTCCAGCTAGGAGGCAAAATGCAGAACAGAGACTGCCAGCAGGATGCCCTTATGAGAGATGGCAGTCAAGAGAGACTGACCCAAGCATGGATTTGGCCCCAGGAAGAGGTGCAGGTGTAGCCTTGCTCTGGTTGTTCTGAGTGAACTCCTCTTGGTTGTTTGGGAAGGAAGCTATTTAATATCTCTGCTTCTATTTCATTACTGTTCATCAAAATACATTGATGCATTGCATAAAATATATTCACCTGATGCCAGAACCACATTTTCTCATTGTCGTCTAAAGTCTGGACCTAAGAACGAGACTATGTGCAGTTTGTATTTTACAGTGAAAGCTACAATGAAGAAATGGTTGTTGAACCTGAGGAAAGAGCCAGTTGTTTCCTACTGCATTTGGTATTTTTGTGGGTAGTTGCCTGCTCTCTGGTCTCACTTCCATCCATTTATTTACTATGAATATATTTAATACCTAACTCTTAGAATGCAGGGAGTTTTGAAGCATGGATGTTAGGCTGAGAACTTTGGTGTCACCATGAATTCTAACAATCTTGTGATCTACTGGTGTTGAGTTCTATAATAGGCTTACAAGACCAGAAAGAACAGACAGGCATGCTCTATGTGGTAACGAGAACCCTGCCCCTAAAGGAGAGCCCTGAGCCTGTGTGGGCACAGATGAAGTCCTGCAGTGTCAAAGACAAAGCTTCCAAAGGTGAGGGCCTGACCCAGCTGCCCAGACTCTGACGAGGCCGTGGGCCATCAGAGCAGTCTGTTCATCCCTTCCTTGCCCCTGCATCTGCGTTTCTGAGGATGAATATGGTGGCCTCAGCATTGATATATCACCATAGGGTCTCTTTATTTTTCCAGAATTCACAACATGGCCCCTCAAAATATGCATAAGTCAAGAATGATAGTGCTCTGGAATAGATACAACCCTAACTGATAAAAAGAAAGCACCCAATCATTTGAAGTTTTGAGAAGTTGTTCTCAGGATATGCAACATACAAAGGAAAATTTAGTCAAAATCTACTAGATTTTGGTAAGAACTGTAGGATCTGTGACATTTGAACCCCTGCCACTCTGCCCAGCACAGTGTGACGAAAGCTCAGCTCCAGAAGGGTGTGGCCAGGAAGAAGCTCTCCCCATCCCTTGAGTCCCCAAGAAGCTCTGTCAATATACGTGACTGGGAGGGAAAGACCAGGAGCTTTTTCCCCTCCTCCAACTCTGAGTTGAAGCTAAATTGCAATGGATGTGGTGCAGCGGTCACAGGCTCCCATTGTTCCAATGGGTCCTCATTCTTGGGAAGGCAGGGAATGGTGAGATAATTGCTGCAGCCATCAGCCTCATCCTGAGGCAGATAAAGGGACCCAAGTCTTCCTAAGGGTATTTGGATAGGAGTTTGATACTGTTAAATATTGAGAACAGTGTTAATGTTAAGAAGAAGTCTTTATTGTAAGTGCTCTTTAATGCTTATTTTTCTTCCAAATAAGCTAAGTTACCTTTTGATTGACAGCTGTCACACCCTTCTCTTGTGCCTCACTGCCTTGAGCAGGTTGGTGTCCACTGAGCAGCCTCTCTTTTGGTGACCAGCCAGACTCATAGCATTCTGGCACTTCATAGACTCAACAAAGTTGGGGAAGAGGAAGAGCAGCTCCCCTGAGTGTCGGCAAAAAGCTGTGCTTGACAAACAGGAGGCTGTACCTATGCAATGCCTGTGATTGATCCTTATATAAGACCTGTGATGGTGGAATAGGAAACTACGCCTGTGCAAGGCTGTGATTGGTGGATTTACAGTCTGAGCACAAGTGTGCTACACTAAGCAGCCTGCCTACCATTCTTTTCCAGTTAGTCTCTGAGGTTTCACTCCTGTGTTCCACACTTCCTCCCCCAGTGTGGAATCATGAAAAGAAAGCCTTCTTCTTAATGGTCTCTTTGCTTCCTTGTGGCCTTTATCATGAGCAGAGCAGGTTGGGTTGGTTGCACAAAGAGCAGACAAGACCCCAAGGCCTCCAGCCATGCAGTGGCAACAGAAGCAGTTACAAGGTGGTGGCTAAGAATTCAAGTATCACCAAGTGCTGAGGGGCCCAATGCACAAAGCTCTCAGCTGTAACACCAGTAGGCAGCTGAAGAGTTGCAAAATGTGACCAAGGACAGAGTCTGCGAGAGGCTAAGTCTACATAGGACAGCAGAGGAGCAGAGACTATGGAGATGAGAGGGTGCCAAGAACTGAAGGTGGAGCTGAGGTTATGAAAACTGGAAGCCCTGGTTGCAAGAAGGACTCGGAGCAGCTGCTAACAGTGAGAGAGTTGCGGGCTCTGACACCCAAAGCTCGGGAGCTTAAGTGGCCACTGGATATTAGGAGTCTAAGCTCAGAGCATTAAGCCTTGCCTTGACATTCTAGAGCAATAAGCATCCAGCTCTAAAATCTTGTGGCCAGATGCCCCTGTTTTGAAGGCTTAGAGCAGCAAGTCTCTGCATTTGGAGAGCTTTTGGGTCTTTGGAACACAGGACCCTCAAAATTTCTAAGCAGGTAAAACAGAAGGAACTCTAGCTAGCCCTTTGTGACTGTACTGTGTGTTCGCAGAATAAAGCTAAATTCTGAAAGGGACCAGATGAGATCAAAGGCTGCCATGTTGATCACAAAGCAGGTGTCATTCAGAAAGATGTATGCCACAGTCTCTGCCCCCAACTCAAGAATAGTGGCTCAGAGACCTTCCCAGAGAAGATACAGAATGAAGAAAAGTTGACATCAGAGTTCTTTCCGGGGCAGTGATTTTAGGGAATTCAAGCCTAAAAGTTCTTATGAAAACAGTGGAGATTTCTTTGTGGGAAGCCATAAGAGGTGTAGCTTCTTGGAAGTAAGAACAAGTTAAATTACAGGCAAGTTATCTCATCATAGAAAAGTAGGGAGAGAGACAGCGTACGAAGAACCCTCCTAAGGTCAGAAGATGCCTTGAATATTCTCAAGAATCACATCGTGGGATTTAATTAGATAACACTGTGGAGGGATGTGCACAAGGCCACTACCAAAGCAATGGAGTAATTAGCTGGCAATTCCTGGAGTCAAACAGCTGGGTATTGAACTAAGTGACGCAAACAGGTTGACAGGGATCAGAGGACCCTGAGAACCTGCTAAGCCACTGCTATCCGAGTCCCCAGGACTGCTCTAAGGGGCAACATCAGAACATCACACTGTGAGTGGAAAAGAGGTCGCAGAAATAGTCTACCTCTGTCACTAAATAAGCAAGGAAAATGCAACAAAAATGAAATGGAGAAGAGTTATTACGTTATATTATCTAAAATGTTTAGTTTCAGTTAAAATTGAAGTTTTAAGATGCAAAAAAAACATGAAAGTGTGACTCATTCAAAGGAAAAAGTAAAAATAAATTGCAATTAAAAAATAAGAGCATACTACTCTCTGTTAGACAGTGTTGGTAAAAGAGAAGCCATAGCAGCTTTCACAAGGTGTCTGAGGAAACCATGCTTAATGGATTGAGACGACAATGAAGATCTTTCCCAAAGAGAAAGTGCAAACCGAAAGATTGGAATTATCTTACAATGAAACAAAATTTTGTAGTTTAAACGTACAGTATCCTAAATCACAAATTAACTAGAAGCACTGGGTGTTATATTAGAACTGACAGAAGGATTAGCAATCTTGAAGAGAAATCAATAGAGATTATAGAATCTAGAGAACCCATAGGAAAAAAGAATAAAAATGAATAGATTTCCAAAGCAATAAGTGCACCAACATAAGTAATGATGGGAGTACCAAGAGAAAAAAAAGGGAAAGAGTATAAAAATTATGTATCTAATAAAGATCCATGTTTAGAATACATAAAAACGTAACTCAGAAATAAAAGGACAAAAATAACCCCATCCTTTGAATGAGCAAATTATGAAAAAAAAAAAAGAATGGTAGGAGTGTAGAACAGATTCTGGATGGACACGGGTACCAGTAAGAGAGGGAGGGTGAAAGGACAGGGTGTCATGGGGTAAATACTGTCAAAGTACTTTGTATAAATATATGAAAAGAGAATAAAGAAATCTGCTGAAATTATTTTAAGTAGAGGGAAGAGGGATGAGGAGAGGTGATAGAGGGGGTGAATTTAATCAGGGTACATTACATGCACATTTGGAAGTATCACAATGAAACCCCTTTATACAAATAATATACCCTAAAATAATCAATACCTAAAAAATAAGTTATATTTTATATTTCATTGTCATTTCCAAAACAAGTGAGAACTGCATCTATGGAAACTGTATTTCATGTAAGTGATGGTTTATAGAAAAGGAATGGTGCCCTATTCAAATGAGTCTAAGGAATGTTGGGCACAAATAAGAGTTAGTACCTTCTGTCTCTTTGTTTGGAATATAAAAAAACAAAGGACTCTGAGACTGTCACAGTTGTTAAGGTGATCACCAATCCTCATCTCTCTGTCATTGCTCTGCTTATTTTCTTGGAGTATTTTTAGAACTAGTATTTCTGAAAAACTCCTGCCAAAATCCAAATAAGGAGAATTTCAATATGTGAAATATTTCATTTTGAGTCTTTAAAGAGACTGTAAAAATTAAGTATATATTATGAAAAACCAGTTTCCCAACATATTAGTATTATTTCTACTTCCTACTCATCATTGCCCCTTGAATATCTGATGAATCCAACAGGAGGAATCAGTCATGTCATCGAGAGAGCATATAAAAAAGAAGTTTATCCAAAGAAACCATACAAATGGCAGTGCCCACACAAAAACATAATCAACGTTATTAGCTGTCAGAAAAATGGCAAGAAAACACTTCATACCCCGTAGAGTGGCTATAATAAAAAACAGAGTCAATACCAAGTGTGAAGAGGCTGGGCAGAAATTGGAAGCCCAGTGCAGTGAAGGTGGGAGTGTGGGATGCTGGAGTTCCTAGGAAGGCAGCCTGGCCGATCCTCAAAGCATCACCACTAAGAACATATCAATCAGAGTGAGATCATGTCCACACAAGGCTTGTACTCGAGCAATTGTAACAGCATTACTTCTAACACGCACAGAGTGAAAACAACCTGAATGCCCATCAGCTGACGAATGGGCACATAACATAAGCTATAACCATAGCTTCATAGTCATAGAAGTGATCCAGGTTACAGCTAGAATAAATCTGGAAAATACTGTGCTAAGTTAAAGAAGCTGGTCTTAAAACACCACATATTTTATGATTCAATTTATACAGCATTTTTAGAACAGACAAATCTATAGGGACAAAAGGTGTATTAGTGACATTAGTGGCCACTTAGGGCTCTGTAGGGAGAGGATGGGAATAACTGGAAAGCAACTGATAACGCATATGGCTTTTATTTTTGAGGTGATGAAAATGTTTTAAAATCTATCAGGGTGATGATTGGATAACTGAATATACTAAACACTACTGAATTGTACACTTTAAATGGGAGAACTTGGGGAAGTTTTATTGAGTTACATATCAATAAAGTTGTAAAAGAGTAAATGCTGGAGACCTTCACCTCCTTCAGCCTGCCCCTTTCATTCCCTACTCTACTCCACCACACTAAGGACAATCTACAACTCCATTTCCCTGCCCTCAGAAATGGCCGTCTAACCAAGGATTTGGGGGTTTTGCCTCTTAATGGTAGTTACATCTCAGAGAGGACTTTTGAAGAAATAGACCAGTTTCTGCATGCTTAATAGTAGAAGGTCACCAATTATCAAAATGATTTATTTAAAAAAATACAGCATTCTCAAGTTCAGGCCACTGATTTCTACGAGCAGAGCTAGTTTGGATGAAAATCGAATCAACCATCCTATGAGCTCTGGATCACTTTATGATGCCCGTAAAACCCAGTGTCTGGCGGGGAGGGGTTAGGATGTTGGCTGGTTTACACAGGCACTGTGAAGGTATCCCTTCATCAGGTTGTCCTGCAGCATAGGAGGATCCTTTGGCTTATTGGTCATTCCTCCCTGCTCCTGGTGTTTTAGAAGGATGGGTACCACACCTGGAGCTGGGCCAGATCCACAGGTAACGCTGACACCTGGAAATGCAGCAGTATTTTATTGAAGCCTTCTCTGAACTGGGGAAATACTTCTGGAGCAGTCCGAGGTCCTAGGTGAAGATGAAAAGACACTGAAAACTTAGTTTAATTTTGTATTTTAAATACTCAAAAAGCAAATGCTTTAATAATATCTAAACAAAGCCCTCTAAGTTTCTGTAACTTCACTTCATTTCTTGATCTGATAGTGCTCTCCACCATGTGCTCTGTATGCACTCTCATTGTGTTGGTGGGAACCCGTCTTCTTTTGGACCCCTGAGGAAGGAGTTGCTGTGTTATCCAGACAAGTCACTTCCTGGGCCTGACTCGTGTTGTGATGTGGGCCCCAATAACCAATAGGAACCAGTCATAGCAACCATTCTCTGCTCACTTCCTACTGCACAGCAAGCAACAGAGAACAAGCAGCAGAGATCATATTTCCTTGATGTGTAGCAGACAGCAAGGGTTTGCTGATTTTAAAGAAAACAGAAGCCCAGGTCCTTCACAAGGACCAAAAAAAGCCTGGTCTCTTCTCATAGACCTGGAACATCTGCCCCAGTGGCATTTTCCTCGTTTCTGGACACAGTGGTATTAACTGGACAATGTACCAGAGTTCAGCATGATCAGGGCATTTTGAGGTGAAAGCAAAACACAAGGAGACACACAGGTAGGTCATTTAGATGTGTGTGGGGTGTACCCTGGAGAAGTCGTACCTAGGCAGTGAAATAGTTACAGTATCATAAATAGAAGGCAGAAACCCATCCCAGCAATGTGCTCAAGTGTAACGTTGCTTAAGGAACTGAATTTCTTCCTTCATGACAACGGAAGATGTGGGTAGCATCCCATTTGCTTGGCAGAGCAGTTTTATTTTTTATGTACTCCTTGTAGTGTTGGAAAATATGAATATAGCTTTTTAGAGTTCAGATTTTAAAGCATTAGGCCTGCTGAAAATGGCTCTTTCTCCTCTTTTTTCTGGTGAAGAAGATAGAATTTGATTTATACGTGTACCTTTGACTGCTGCTAGTTTTCTTGATTTCATTCAGCTTTTATTTATTTATTTCTTGAGGCAGGGTCTTGCTATATAGCCCAGGCAGACCTCAAACTAGTGATCATTCTGCCTCAGCTTTCCAAGCACTGAGATTACAGGTGTGTACAATTACACCTGGCTCTCACTCAGCCCTTTACATTTGTGGCGTCCTCTTACGTCCTTTTGTTTCTATGTCCTTCAAGCCTGGGTTCCATTCACCAAAGGGAATTTCCTCAGGCACATGGGATGTGTGCTGCACAGTGGGATTCCTGCTGGATGTTTGGGAGCATAATAGAACCCAGGACCTTGGAGAACAGTAAGGAATCAACCTTGGTTAGAATTAAATGACAATGACCAGTCATCTGTATTTCCTTCCCAGCCCCTAGAATTGTATTGCTGGAAGCTCACAGAATATCATTCTATTGACAATGGAAAATTGGATCTTCTCACAATACTCCTTAATGTTCACACTGGATTTTTTCATTCCTGCTAATGCTGGATTAATAACGATAAGTGCCCAAAGAAAAAAGTGTGCCTATTTCTGTACATAATATTCAAAGTAATATATATGCATACATACATATAGTATATATATCTGTGTACACTATGTAATATAGTGTTTGCCTTAAATAGTTGTAATTTATTGTTAAAGGAAAGCATTCCTAAGTATTCAGTCCTCCTGTTTCCTTGATGAACTTCTTCCAAGGAGAGTCTCCTGAAACAGGATGGGAGGTGTGTCAGCAGAAATGCAGGTGTGTTTTCACCTCAGTGTCAGAGTCAAGGTCGCAGCTCAGGGGACTCAAGCAGACTGTCCTTGGAGGACAGTCTAAGGAACGCT
Organism: Castor canadensis; assembly: GCF_047511655.1. NCBI lineage: Eukaryota > Metazoa > Chordata > Mammalia > Rodentia > Castoridae > Castor > Castor canadensis. The sequence continues at coordinate 173,035,655 of NC_133391.1, forward strand.
TCTGGCTGGAACATATGCAGTCATTGCTTTTCTTATACAAAGCAGATATCCAAAACTCTTGAAGCCTTTGCAGTTCCACAACTGGTGACTTTTAATGGGGTGACACATGCCTTCTCCACACAAAAACATGTTCATTTTCCACCACTCCTCTATCCATCACTGACTTCCACATCCCACAGCCTGCCCTCTGGTTGAAAAGACAGACTTGAATTCACACTTCATAAAGTTCTATAATTATATCAGCCTAGTTTTTATATTATTAAGATTTTCCACAACAATCTTTCCAACATGCCTCTTTTGAAACAAAATCATGATAAATCTGTGAAATGGGGGAATTGTGTGATGTCTCACAACACAGCTGTCATTGTACCTTCAAGAGGCATTCTTAGCAATTATTTTTGCCCAAGAAGCAGGAGAAAACAGGGAAGAGCAGGGACAGTTGTGCATTAATTATGGTGTTGGTGCTTGAATGGTGCCTCCTGGCTGGGGGGCTGTTTGGCCAGCCTGGTGTCCACTGCTAAGGCACCACAGGCTAACATCTCAAGCAAATGTGGTTCTGACTCTTAAATCATCACAGGCTACAGCCCAGGAAGCAAACAGGACAAAGCAGGTTGTATGAACCACAACATGACTGGTGTGCATAGAACATGAACAGAAGGCGGGTCTAAATTGTCTGTGTTCACATTCCTGTTCTCCTCTATTGCCGTGGTGGAAAACGCCAAAGCCTCTTAAAGGTTTGCATTTAAGTTGCCATCTTGGAAAGCTTGAATGTCCATGGCTTGCTAAATTCCAGTGGTGAGTCAGCAATGGAGGGGGTACCTCCATTCCACTCCAGGGTGAGGCAGTTAGGAGAGAAAATGGAAGGGTTCCAAAGCAGAGTCTCCCAAACACTTTTCTGCCCAGGAGATCCCCTCTTTGGAAGTCTGTCATCAGGGATGTTTTAGATTTTAGAGTCAAGAATTTAATGATTAATGCTGAAGTGTAATATCTTCAATCCATGCTCACATACAACAGGGCAGGCTGTTGAACATGGAGGGGGCCATGTTTTCAGCTGGAGTTGGAAAAGGGGAAGGGTCAAGCACTAAAGACTCCTGAGTGTCTCACTAAAATAATACATTTTACACAGATAAAACTCTTTAAAAAATTTTAATACCTTTCAGATCCACAGCAGCTATTATTTTTTAAATTCCAACATATTATATTTTCGTATTTCATAAAACAAATATCACACTGAGAACCTGACACAACACTAGACTTCAAAGTTACTTTAGGCAACATTTAAATCGTGGCCTTAGAGGAACCAGTAAAATGCAGCACTTGCTCCCCCAGTGAGGGAGAAGAAGGGTCTCCCAAAGGTTTAAGATGCATCAGAGGTTCATTCAGAGTCACACACTCTGAGTGACTCCAGGAGGTCACACACTCTGAGGTTTTTGATCTCACTGGCCCTTTGGAAATGGGTGGGGCAGATGCACAGGAATGTGTAAAATGGTGGACCTGGGGAAGGTGAGACATTGCACCTGACCTTCATCTTTTACATGAAGGTCAAATAATAAACAGCAAATTTGCTGCAAACCTGAACTGGAAGCGAGTCTTCTCTGATACTTGAGGGCTGTTTCTGGTGCATTACTTGGCCCCAATGGAAAGTGCTCAGTTACAACACCAGGATATAATGTAAATTCTGCTAACTCTGAAGGAGGTGGTAAATACTCTCCTTATCAATGTGTGGATAGCCAAATGTCCTTACAGGCTAAAGAAAGCAGAGACTGTGCACTGTCAGCCTCTACAGTACAACTGATTCTCACCGCATTGCAGTCTATAGGATCAGGCGAAAACTATATGTGCAAATCTGTCAAAGTAGAATCTTAGCTTTGGATTTGAAGCCAGAGTTTTCATTTTAAGCTTGCCACTGTCTGCGAACAAACCTTTCTGACATTTGGTGACCCGGCCTCTACTGGAACAGAAGGTCAATCAGCCAGTTGTAAGTTTTGTATTTGAGCACGTGTATGGAGAGAATCCTCCACCATTGACGTTCTTCTTTAATCTACTCAGTTTGAGGAAAGAGTTGGAGTCCAAAAGACTCATGACTGGGACTGAGGCATCTGCATTTCGATGGGGTCTGCTTCCTGCTGTGCACCCACCAGTCTCACAGTTATGACTTCAGTGCACAGGTGCATTTACACCTCTGCGTGGTCACTCCTTTCTGTGACTTCGTACCTCAGGAGTTTCCCCTGGCTTCCTGTCTCCCTTGGGCACAACTTGCCACTGGCTGAATGAGATCAACAGACATAGAACTTCCTGTTTTCTCACCCAGCCAGAGTCCCTGTGAACATTGCCGCTTGGTCTGGCACTTCACATCTGATTGAAGGTGTTGGAGCCATGTCAGTCTCCACCATTGTAGGTACTTCCTGAGGACAAGGGTGTATATCCTACTACAAACCAGAGCCTTCCATACAGTGGACTTCAGTGCCTACCTAGTATGTGGTAAAGGGGGTGACACCCTCCATGGGCTGCTCTGTCCTCTGCTGCTAAACAACTGCGGACACTGTCAGTTCTCACTCTGCCTACTCCCAGGAAGTGCAAGTTATATTAGCTTGCTGGACCTGTGTCTTAGAATATCTTCTACTACTGTAACAGAACACCACAGACTGGGTAATTTATAATGGACAGAAATTTGTTGACTCATGGATATGGAAGTGGCAAAGTCTGCGATCAAGGGACCAACACCTGGGAAGGGTGTTCTGGCTGTATCCTTAGTTGGAGGATGGTGACAAATGGTGGGAGAAAGAAACAGAGAGAGAGAGAGAGAGAGAGAGAGAGAGAGAGAGAAGAGAGAGAGAAAGGCTGTACTCATTTCACTGTTTTATAAGATCTCACTCTGATGATAACAAACTCACTCAGAGATGATGGCATGAGTCCATTCATAAAGGCAGAGCCCTCAGGACCTGATCACTTCCTAAGGTCCCACTTCCCAAAACTGTCACATTAGGGACTGAACTTCTAGCACATGGACTTTGGAGGGTAAATTCAAACCAAAACAGACTGCCGACACAATGTTCCACAGACTGACTGGCTGAGCAGCACACCTGTATTTCTCACAGACCTGGAACCTGGAAGGCCAGCACTAAGTGCATTCTTATCTTGGCTTGCAGACAGCCACCTTCTTACTGTGTCCTCACATGCAGAGACAGAGGAAATTCTGTCCCTCTTCTTATAAGGACACTAGTCCTGTGATGGGGCTCCCCCTCAGGACCTCATCTAAATCTGATCATTTCCCAATGATGTCACCTGTAAATACCATCATGTTGAGGGTTAGGGATATAACCAAGAATTTGGTGGGACACAAGCTTCTGTGCCACACGATGTCAGGGAAGAAGTTACTTTGAACGTTCACACCACACTGTCTAGTTGAAGCTGAGCAGAGTCTGGCTGAACTCGGTGCACCTGAGGCTGGCACTGGGCCAGGCCTTCCATCCTCCTCTGCGAATGGCAGATAATTCTAGAGCAGCTGCATAGGAAGGGAAGTACAAGTGCTGACTGCCCACCCCGAGCAGTGTTGTGGGAGTATAATTCCAATGCAGTTTTGAGTTCTGATAACGCTGACAAATCCTCCCCTTACCAAGAATAAGAATAACATTTCTGATTTTGTGACAACAGAACAGAAAATAGCCCACATAGTGCAGGAAGCATGGGATACTCCTCCTTCTCAGTTTCAGAGGTTCTTCCTGAGTTTACAGCACAAAGTATGACACATCTATCTTTTCCCACAGCTGATACCTTACTGCTAAGTGTGTTATGTGTTCACCACAAAGAAGTAAATCAAGGGCCCCCTATGTCCTATGCCCAACCTATGAGCTAAGTCCCTGGCTTGAACAGCAGCCCTGGCCCCCTCACAGCCTGGCCCCTCTCACAGTGCTTCCAGGCCAGTGAGGACAAGTGATACTGGAGCAAACAGGTGGAGTAATTTTGTGTTAGGGCGCTGACTGTGACAGGTGCTCACAAGGCATGAGAGAGAATCAGCCTCTGTTCTTTCATGTGTCTAAATGCCACCCTGACCTCGGCTTCTCAGCAGACCCATACTGAAAAATAAATCATAGACCTTCAGATGGTACATGAAGCCATCCAAAGACAAGACGTCTCCATGTAGAAATAGAAAAGGGAGCCCAGGTCTTAGCCTAGAAGAAAAGGAACAAAGAAGGAACCAGAAGTCCTGGGTAGGCTGGTCTGTATACCAAGAAATGAGCTTTTTTATGCTGTTGAATCCTAGCACACATCAGAGATCTGAAGATGGGGTGGAGGGATGTCTGAGACAGAATAAGGGTCAAAGATTTTAATAAGAAACAATTGCTGCTTAGAGTTTCTCCTTCCCTACTTCAGCAGATTAGAGATTTCCAATCTTGCCTGAGAAACACAAGGCACAACTCAGGGGAAGGGAGCAGTATGTACTGAAGACCCAGGGTCCAGTTCATGTGTACTGTTTGAATGAGACTATCAGGATGGGGAGACCAATTTCCTATAATCCAAAAGGGAGACTGAAGGACTTCTCTGCAGGGAAGATGGCTGGGGCAACTCCTTGAGAAGGGACTCACTGTAGGGTTCTGCGGTGAAGGCTGCCACCCTAAGAGCTCTGGCCACAATGCCTGACTTTTAGTGAACAGCCAGCTGCTGATCAAGCTATATAAGGAAGGGCCTATTGTGAAATAGGAAGAGCAGAGTAAATAAACAGGAAAGAAGGAACACGAAGGCAATGGAGACAATGCCCAAAGGAGGGAGAAGGGGCCTTGTAATAAAACCCACTATAATTAATGTTCTCACAGAGATAGGAGCACGCAAACATGAATCAAGCACAGCGTGCTACAGAAGGAAAACATTTCAGAACAGAAACAGTCTTGTGGATATTAAAAATATTACGGTAGGAATAAAAAAGAAATTCAACAGGCTAGGTGAAAAGCAAAGTTCAGTAATTTCCCAGAATGCATAACAGAAAGACAAGGCAATGAGTATCAAAAAAGCAGTCCAAAGAAAATTATAACATTCTTTTTTTCAAAATTTCGAAAATTTGAATAATAGGAGTTGCCAAAAGGAAAAAAGAGAAAATTGACAAGGAATAAATTATTTAAAAAAAATAAAACCTCTGAGAGAGAAGACTGTAAGCTGCTTAATGAAAGACAGAGATCCCGCAGAGTATGCCGTGTGAAAGGAGAGGCACGATAAAGACGGAGCATGAAGAAAGGCAGGAAGGGCAAATAATGGACACAAGATAGAATGTGGACTGAGTCAGAACGCAATGAAAGAATGCCTCTAAACTTCTTCAAAATATTTCCAATTGTAATTCTATTCTCCACCAAACGATGGATTAAGCCTGAGATATTCACCTTTAGAGAATAATTTTTACCTCTGAGAATTTTTCTTAGAACATCTTTGAGCAGATGCTCCTCAAACTAATGACTTAAGTTCTTTTTAAGGTGTAAAATAGTTGAGTACAGAAAGCACAATCTCCCAAAAGGAGGAATGCAAAGAGGACATGCAGGGAGGAGGCTGGGAAGCAGACTGCACTCAAGCGCCAGAGAGAGCCAGCCAGGGAAGAGAAAGAAAGTAAGGACGGAAAGTGATGTCTTGACTGTGACAAAAGAAAAGTCTACTTTAGGAGGGGAATTTAAGGATGTATTACACATTAAATCTCAGAAAACCAAGAGATAAAAGAGGCCAATTATTAACTCAAAAAAACAAAAGACTAAGACAAAGAGATGTGACTCAAGCACACAGCAAAGCCTCGGGTGTGAGTTTTCACCTAGTCTTAATCTTTGCAAATAGAAAAGGTTTTATTGGGTCTAAGAAGGAGAGAAGGGCTTAAAGGAGAGCTACATTTTACTTTCAGTAGTAAATCTACAAACTGCAGCTAAAACGGGAAACAATTAAGGAATGACTGCACAGGTCTGCTATTTACAATTATGGCCATGTTGTGGTCTTAAAATGGGATTTCCCACTAAAACAAGGCAAGGCTCCATGAAAAAGCAGACACACCAGGCCTGAGGTGTGAAGTCTGCAGAATGACATGGATGCATTGTGTCATAACAGAGAGTAGAGAAGCTCTCTGCCGAAGGAGACCAGGCCCATGTGCACAGAATTCTGGGGGAAGACGGGACATTTTAGCTTCATTACAGGTAATAACTGTGAGGGATCAAAGCATATTAAAATGCTTTAATCCCTGAGTTCATGAAGAGTCTACTGTGAAGAGGCTGGTAAGCATCACTCTTGCAAGCTGTTGCTAAGGACACCGCTTAATATTTTGATAAGTAAAGGATAAACATCCATCCTGATTTTCTATGTAAACTGTAGGTATCACCGGCCTTCTGAATAGTTGGAGGGAAAATTCTCTGTACGAGAATACTGCAGAATAAGAGACCTGGACTATCACCATTTTATAATACCTGAAAGAAGAACTGATCAAGCCATTGATCACAATGACTGCTCCCATTGCAAAATGAACGGTGTCCAGGCATTGTGTATGTCTGGACTGAAGGGCACCAAACATCCTTCAAAGGGGTCTTTTGGAAAAAAAAATCAATTTGTAGGAAACACAGAGGACCTTGCTAGATTGTACCACAAGGTTTCCATCACCAAAACCCAGATTCTAGAAAACTCCATAGGATAAATGTCCTGATTTCTTTAACAAATAAAGTGCAAGAAAAACAAACAAACAAAAGGTGGAGGGAGAGTTTAAAGATTGAAAGAGAATTACAGATATTTCAATGGCTCCTCCCTCTCTCTTAGTCCAGTCCCAGAAAGAGGCTCAAGAGCCCTTTAACTAAGGAAAGGGCTGGGGGTATGGCTCGAGTTGTACAGTGCCTGCCTAGCAAACACAAGGCACTGAGTTCAAAATCCGTACTACAAGAAAAAAAGATTGTTTAAAATGGGGGGATAAGAAAGAGTAATAGTGGAGTAAATTTGATCACAGAACATTACGCGTGTATGCAAGAATCACAATGAACCCCTCTTGTATAATTAATATATGCTAATGACATTTTAAAAAACGTCCTTCCTACACTCATCTATCATGGTATTTGTATTCTGTTGAACAGATGCCATCCATCCAAGTAATAATGGAATACTGAAATTCTCAATAGCAGCAAAGGCCCGAACACAGAGAAAAGAACTATTTAACATGGTTTTGCCTAATTATTTACCCTAAACAATACAGGGACATAAAGATGTCCTTAGGGATGTCAGGTGTCCCCAAACCTGCCACACTAACTGAGAGAGTGAGGGAATAAGAAGCCTCATTTTAAAAAGCTAAACAAAAGATTTACTGAACAAAATGGACAGAAGTGATCTAAGGTTATGATATTCTCTTTCCAACGTTTCAAACACTGCAAAAACAAGGTCAGTGAACCACCCATAGGATAGAATTCACTATTCCACATTTTAACTGATTATCATGTTTCTCAAGAAATTTCTTTCTTCAGAATATTTGATTCAATACAAAATAAGTATAGATTTTTCCATCAGTGCCAGGTATGGTGGTTCATGCCTGTAATTCCAGCGATTGGAGAACTGCTGTCCAAGTCAAGTCCTAGGCAAAAGTCGGAAATCTTACAACAAATATAAGCAAAAGGGGCTGGGATGAGGATTAAGTTGTAACTGCTTACCTAGCAAGAACAAGGTCCTGAGTTCAAACCCCAGTGTCTCCAAACATCCCCTCCAAAAACAAACAAACAAACAACAACAAAAATCCTGATGTATCAGTGAGGACATTGTTAGGAACCAGACTTTACTCCAGTGGTTGGAACGGAGACTCCAATGAAGGGACTGCATGAGTCTGGGAACAAGGAGGAAATAAGCGAGAGATGAGGTGTGGGCAGCTCATTGTTCCAGCAGACATCACTGAACGTGTGTTCCTGAGAGGAGACGCCCCTCCCAGCACGACAGCAGTCACAGAAGACACCTTGATCAAAATCAGTCTCCCCTCTCCTACCTAATTGGCTGGATCCAATCCAGGATGCAGACTTGGAGCTGCCATGATGCTTGTCTTCCAGGGTGAGCCTGGAGCCAAAGAAAAGCAAAAAAGTCATCTGAACTGGCCAGGAGGCTGAGGAGGACTGACGTGGGCCACGAGGGGGCAATGGGGGGCCAGTGAAGAAGAGCCAGCACCAGGATCACTCATTTTCTTGAGTTAAGTTTTACATTTCTGGACACAGCTACCTTAAGGCACCTGTGCTAGACTCTGATACAGCTTTCTTCCTTCACTGGACCTGTTATTGTTAGCATTTGAGCTTCATAAGCTGAGCTTGAAGAACGCTGAGTGTTGCTGGGGCTTTAGATTCCAAAAAGTTTCTGGTTAAACTCCTGGATCATCACTGAATGTTGTACCCCATGAGAAACTAAAGCCAGACTACCTTTGTATGTGACAACATGTGGCAGATGGATCATCAGCTGATTAAGTAATTTTTAGATAAAAATCTCAGGCACTAATTTCTCTGATTGTGAACTCTATCTAGCAAGTTCTTCCTATCACTGCACAGCATATGTGGATAATATACAATTCCTAAATCAAAAATTTTCAGATGCTGAGCTAAATAAGAGCTCAGAGATGGTTGAGAGTGCTCAGAGATGGTTGAGGTTGCTGGTAGACTCAGATGGCAGTAACAATTGTCATTAAGATTTAGAGTTTATAGAGAAAAGGGGAGATCAAAAAGAATTAACCTAGAAGGTAACACACACGCACAGGAAATTAATGTGAGTCAACTCCCTGTATAGCTATCCTTATCTCAACCAGCAAAAACCCTTGTTCCTTCCTATTATTGCTTATACTCTCTCTACAACAAAATTAGAGATAAGGGCAAAATAGTTTCTGCTGGGCATTGAGGGGGTAGTGGGGAGAGGGAGGGGGTGGAGTGGGTGGTAAGGGAGGGGGCGGGGGCAGAGGGGAGAAATGATCCAAGCCTTGTATGCACATATGAACAATAAAAAAAAATTTAGAGTTTATAAAGTATTTAATTTCCAAGTGCAAAAACTGTAGTGTTATATCATAAAAAGAAACAGAGAACTGATGGTACACAAGAAATGCACATCTAGACTATGTTCTAATTCTAACCTCATCCCTGCTTCTTCCCCCACAACAGTTAAACAGAGAATTAGTCTATTCAGCACAGGGCATGAGTTGAAAGAATGGAGAAAAGAATCATTTTGGACCGCCACCTGTCCCTCGAGCCCCTGTCTTGATGAACACAGAGATGTCTTGCTCCACTACCTGGCATTTTCTTAGCCTGTCCACGTGCTCATGTCTTCATGAAATGTCTTCAGTATGTCACTGAATCATCCTTTATTGGCTGCGATAATACTGATGAAATTACTAAAATCAAAGTTTTAAAGCATCAATCTGGCTACTGTATGAAAAATCAAGTGGAAGACTAGTTAGGATGTCATTACTATACTAGTTAGACTAGTTAGAAGGTCATTACTACACTACAACCATGAGATATTTATGGGTTAACCTTGACTGGTAGCAGTGGAGGAAGTAAGTACAGGTCATATGTGGTGTTTGCTTTCAAGGTAGAGCCAATCAGATTTGCAGATGGATTACATATGGAGTCAAAAAAAAACTTCAGACATTTGCCTGAAGAGCTTAATGAAGGAACATATCACTTACTAAGGAGGGACACTTAGGGGACTCCAGCAGGAAAATTCAAGAGTTTTATTCCGAACATTTAAAATGGAATGTTACCTTTAGACACTCAAGTGGTGAGGTCAGGATCTTAGTCTAAAGCCCAGGGTGAAAGGCAAACATTTGAGAGTCTTCTGTTTCTGTAGAATTTAAACAGTGGGGTTAGATGAGGTCACCTCAGGAAAATCTGTATCAACAGATGAGTTTTTAGAAGACTTCCAAAGTTTCTCAAAACCTAGAGAACGGAAAAAGGGAACACAAGAGTGGAATGTTTTAGAGGGAGCCTCCAGTAAGGCAGGAAGGAATGCATGTGAGCTCCTTCTTTCTGGGATTCTAAAGATGAGGTGCTGAGTATCTGTATAAGAAGAACATTTTGGAATGAAACTTTGTTCATTCAAATGAGTCAACTCCCTGTATAGCTATCCTTATCTCAACCAGCAAAAACACTTGTTCCTTCCTATTATTGCTTATACTCTCTCTTCAACAAAATTAGAGATAAGGGCAAAATAGTTTCTGCTGAGTATTGAGGGGGTGGGGGGGAGAGGGAGGGGGCGGAGTGGGTGGTAAGGGAGAGGGTGGGGGCAGGGGGGAGAAATGACCCAAGCCTTGTATGCACATATGAATAATAAAACAATAATAAAAAAATTTCACCAAACAAATCCAGGACAGCAATGCAGTACATTCTCCCCCAAACCAGCTCTGAGTTTATAAGTGGGCATGCATGTCACACACACAGACATATTCACAGACTTGTGATGTAAACATAAGTGTGCACGTCTCTGTCTCTGCAGTCACATAGGTATGATCACACAGGATTCCAGGCCAAGCATTCTAAAGCTATCCTGTCCATTTTGCTTTCTGGAAGATCAATTTGACATTTCAATTACATGTAAAAGTTCAACCAAATACATCATTATTGAATATTTTATCAAGGTCTTTCATCCTATGTTTCATTGAGATTCCAGGAACCAATCACTCAACCGTAGTTACATCAAATGAGAAAACAAAAGGAAAAAGGAATAACTGGGCAACTTGCCTATTGAGTAATTGGATGTCAGCCTTATTTCTGAAATCCTGTATCTTGGATATAGTATTAAGTCTCTCTTGCTGCATAACAAATTTCCTGATACTAAAGAAAACATTTGTCATTAGGGTTTAGCATTTAAAGAATTTAAAAACCTTCAGTGCTTTGTTATAAAAAAGAAACAGAAAAATAAATCACAATCCACAAGAAATGTGCCCCTGGACTATGTTCTAATCCTAACCTCATCCCTGCTTCCTCTTTCACAGTTAAACAGAGAATTAGTCTATCTGCCATGGGGCATGAGTTGAAACAATGAGGCATAGAATGACTCCAGTGTTGAAATGCACCTGAGCTGGGTGCCTCAGACCTGGGGTCTCCCAAAAGGTCACAGAGAGTGCTCTGTTGGTAAGCATGGCTGTTGGTGACTTTGAGGCATGACTGGTGCTTCCAGAGTCATCAGGTCTTTGCACCTGGGCATCTCCAGGGAGCATCTATTAACTTGGCAGCTGGCTTCCCTCAGAGTCAAAGAATGAGAAAGGGCACTCAAAATGGAAGCCAGCATTTTTGTAACTTAATCTCAGAAGTGTGATCTTTCCTATCACTTCTGTCTACAATTTGTTATGCAAATTGTATTGCATCCATTAAAAGGCAGCCATTAAATCCAGTCCATAGTCAAGGGGGGATAGCATGGCAGGGATGATTGGGGACCTTGCTAGGAGGCTGTCTCCAACAGGCATACCAAACAACTGCATTTCTTGGCACAGTGGTAAGAGACCATGTGGATCTGAGAAAGAATTTGAAGAAAGTTTCAGATATTCTATAACCACTTTGGGCTACAGAAACAGAGGCCCCATGCTGCACACATCTGGAAACTGGCAGACAATTGGGAAACGATTTGCTCGATTCCCTACTGCAGTGATCTTTCTCTACATCTCATCAGCGCAGCCCAGCTCAACTGAGCAGCAGCCTCCTAGCAGGGAACAGTAACTTGGCAGTGTAGGTTATTTTAATGAACACTAAACTAAGTCTCCACCATCTGTTCTGTTTCCTAATTACAAACCTACCCTCATTTGCAGTTGCATCATTAAAAGTGAAACACTGGCAAAGTGCTCTAAATGCTTGTGTAGCTTGTCTTCTAGCTCTGATTTTCCAAGTTATGATATCCTGAAGTCCAAGCCTCCTCATTTGGGGTGAAGACACACACACACACACACACACACACACACACACAAACACACACGGTATTCATTGTATGGTTGTCTTCTGTCTGTCTCTCTGCAATCCTTTCATGACAAACAGGAATTCCCTTAAAGAAGGATTTTACATTTCAAATTCCCCACTTGTCTTTGGCAATTTGAACTTGCTTTAGGGATAAGGGGAGGATTTAAGTAGAAGCCCTTTAAACAGGAATTAAAATTCATTTGCAGAATGTAGAACTACAGATCTCTCCTGTGAGCACAATGAGACATTGTGCAGCATTTAACTCTTCAAATAGAGTTTTATATCTTGACTTCATGAGATGAGCTTTAAGACAAATCAAGAGATATAAGAGATGTGTAGCTTTTACCTAATCTGCTTATATTAATAAGATGGTAGGCAGTTTTGCACCTCAAAGGGCATGAGTATTTAAGAACAGATGGAGGCCAATAATTTAAAAGGCCACCAGTATTGCAGTCCAGCTAAAGACGATTGGCAGTGTGAGCCTTCTAAAAGCTGACTACCTGCAGAAAAGCACTTCCCAGAGCTTCTTGGGCAGTTTTCCACCTTTGCAGGACTTTGGGAAGAATGACTCGTGATGCATTGATCATCCAGGGTGACCAGAGATTCCATCACGGGCTTAATGCCTTGTGTTCAATTAGCAGATGTTTCTGGCAGGAAGACTGAAATAGCCTCAAGTCCACGTGCAGTGGTGTTTAGGTTGTTCTGTTGGGTCTCCTTGGCCTCCAAGCCCATGGGTATTCAAAGAGCACTCGATGTGGCCAGAGGCAATAAATCAAAAAGAACTGAAAAATCATAGCAGAAAAAAGGTGTCAGGCTTCTAGGCAAATTCAAAGTCCTGACTGCACTGGCTTGTCCGTTCTTACTTTCAAGCTGGTGTTTAGAGTGATTTGCACAAATTCCCAAGTCACGTTTTTCATTTCTGCCTGAGGATGACCAGTCACCCTGTCACAGCAGATCACATCAGTCTAATTTTCTCCCTTTACCTGAAGTGTGAATTGTACTCTGAGAATAAGATCTTCTTTTTAGTGGTGTTCTCAGATGATTTCAGCTGCACTTAATTCTATCAAAGTCTGTTGAGAAATAGTTTCACAAAACATGTTATGGGCTTCTAAGTTTCATGTCATATAAGATTCTTGAATTTTAAAACACAGGCCTTCAAGTGCAGATGACAGTGTAAGACACTGCCACGGGAACACAGGGAAGCCCAGAGAAGAGTTCATGACAGGATATTCCCGAGGGAGAATGCTGGGGGGGTGCTGACTACAGTAGCAAGTGATGAGGGCGAGCATCTCCACTTGCCTCCTACCGATTTTCCTCCATTCTGGGAGGGGTGAGAGGTCCCTCCCCTTGTGGTTCTTCCCTTCTTGCCATAGAAACTAGTTCTCTACACCTGCACTCTTAGGAGACTGGAGCTCTAGGCATGTAGGACTAGGGGAGAAGTCATAAACACAGTAGAAATTCAGAGCTGACAGAACCCAGAAGAGAAGCATTCCAAAGTAGAGACTATACTGGAAAAATGCCAAGAATGTGGAAGAAATACCTATGTTCTGCTGTTATTTTTTATTTGAGAATAATGCATGTGTTTTAGGCATAAGTGCCCCTTTCATCCTAAGAGTTTCTTTACTCAGCTTATCAGATCCTTGGAGGCTTCATGAGGTTAGGAACATTCACTCAGCAACTATTTGAAACTCAAATGTAAATATTACATTCATGAAGAAGCAGTTCTCTTTTCCCATGCTGTACAGAAAGGGGATCATATATTTCACTTTTCATTGCAGTTCTAGAGTCCCCTGGCCCTCTTATTTCAGGGTCTTGATCTTTGCTCATTCCAGAAAACAGTAGCTCAGCAAGAACAGTAAGACTCTTGCCTCTCCAGAGCACAAAAGGACCTGCTGTTGTTATACATGCTTGTAGCTCTTGCCTCTGATCATACGGGAGCAAGAAGTTCCCCCAAAGGGTGCTTACCATATACTCCTCATTCAATCTGGCCAGCCTCTCACGTGGCATGTATCTGTAACCACCTGAGAACCAGGCATCTCCACTTTAATGCAACACAAGCTTTCAGGTTGACAGAGGCTTTCTGACAGCTGGTAGGAGGAGGAGAATGCCTGCCCTTTGTGATTGAATGACACCAGATTATTCAGGTGACCTGTTTTTGTCCTATTTCATCATTCATGGTCAGGGAAAAGGATCTCTTAGTTGCTTACTTATAGCCCTGCCTCAGATGACACCTCTAAGTGGGTCCCTGGAAGCTGGCATCCTTCTATCACCCTGATGCTTTGTTCCAGCACAGACAGGTGGACCCTTTCTCTCTCAGGGGAACTGACTGCCTAAAGGCCCTGCAGCTCCTCATACAGTGCCCACCACCTAGCAGTCCCCAGACCTGTCCTGGCTAACTGAAGAAAAGAATACTGCTTCCAAAGTGCTGGGGACATTGTCCAGTGCTATGCTGTCCTGTGACTAACTTTAAGACCCACAGTTTTGCCAAGAGTTCTCCTTAATATGCATGAATCATTGAGCTGTTGGATTTTTCCATTTGTCTTAATTCAAGTTACTGCTCCTTTCACAAATTTCTTATATAGCAATTACCTCTATAGAGGTATGATCTTCAGAACCTATGTGTCATAGTGATCAGATAAAAACATAGGATGCAAACAAAAAGATTATGAGTCATCTAACATTTAAATGGCAAAATAAAATAGCCCCCATTTTCTTTGTTGTACAAGAATTTTCTCTGTGAATAGTGCCGCAATAAACATGGATGTGCAGGTGCCTCTGGAGTAACAGTCTTTTGGGTATATCCCCAAGAGTGGTATTGCTGGATCAAATGGTAGATCGATGTGCAGCTTTTTAAGTAGCCTCCAAATTTTTTTCCAGAGTGGTTGTACTAGTCTACATTCCCACCCACAGTGTAAGAGGGTTCCTTTTTCCCCGCATCCTCGCCAACACTAGCTAGCATTTGTTGCCCTTAATGCAGAGAAACTAAAGCAGATACCTTAAAGCAACTGAGGCCAATAGGAAAAGGGGACCAGGAACTAGAGAAAAGGTTAGATCAAAAAGAATTAACCTAGAAGGTAACACCCACGCACAGGAAATCAATGTGAGTCAATGCCCTGTATAGCTATCCTTATCTCAACCAGCAAAACCCCTTGTTCCTTCCTATTATTGCTTATACTCTCTCTACAACAAAATTAGAGATAAGGGCAAAATAGTTTCTGCTGGGTATTGAGGGGGGGAGCGGGAGGGGGTGGAGTGGGTGGTAAGGGAGGGGGTGGGGGCAGGGGGGAGAAATGAACCAAGCCTTGTATGCACATATGAATAATAAAAGAAAAATGAAAAAAAAAAAGAATTTTCTCTGTTGTACAAGAATTGCCTTCTTCTTAGCAATAAATCATCCTTTCAATAAAAGACAAACATTTCATCTTTATTGTATGTGAGGTGCACATAGAAAATAGTTCAATTGGCCTGTAATGGAAAAGATGCAGCTGTGATACAATTTGGCATTTCAGTTCTCTAATGTCAGGAATAAATATAAATATTGACAAACTTTAAAACTCACTGATGCAAGCCATAATAACAGATTGTTAAAAATTGGGCCAGCTAGATAAGGACAGAAATCCAAGATTTGGGGTGTGTTCAAAGAGGTTTTGAAATTTTCATCCTTTAGCAGTGAATTGCAAAGTCATTATTTCCAATTGGAAGAGTTAAGAGGGAGGGCAAACAGGTTCAGAAAACATTGGCACTGTCAATAGCTAGAGAAATAATGGATATGCTTGCTCCCTCGTTCTCATTCATGCTTGGAAAATGCTCAGAATGAGGGAACCAGCAGGGAGAGATTGGAAGATGATTTAAGCAACAGATCTAAAACAGGAATTTGCACAATAGAAGATTTTTTTCTGAAGTCTCTACAGAAGAGCTAAAAGGTATCATTAGGAGCCAGAGGAAATCACAGAAGTACACACACTGGTGTGCGACTTCAATCACACTCTAAAATCAAAAACAGAGGAATCACTGCCGAAGAGCCATGAACTTGGGCCATCTGCTAGAGACAGAGAACTGAGGTTGTTGTGGCTTGCTGCAGGGATGTCAATCATATTGCACATTGATATTTTAAACATACTTAATATCAAATATTTAAATAAGAGAGTGAAGGTCAGAGGTAACAGGACATTGACATTGATGGGGATAGTACTGTCATGAGGAGTCTGGAAGCGGGAGAAGGTGGATCCTCCCATTATGGCTCTATTTACCTGTTCCTTATCAAGACAGTTGTAGAATTGGCTCTCCATTTTTCACTGAACCTTCATTTATGCCGAATCTTCACTATTAGACTTGGAGCCTGTATACGGCAGTACCATGTGTTACACTTCTTTTTCCTCCATATCTCTCAAAAGCCACCACAGAGAAGCTTTGAGTCCTTATTGGATAAGCAAATGGGCAGTCCACATGGAAAGGTCAATTATAATTCTATTTCTTGCAATAGAACTTGCACAGAACTCATCATGATGACATGAAAAAATTTTTAAATGGGGAAAGAGTGTTTTGTGGATAAAAAAAGAAATGATGCAATATGTGAAAGCAGTTATCGAGAAGAAAGATAATCTAGTAATCTAATTTCCCATTAACATTAGAAAAACACCAGAAAACCATTGACCTCGTAACAGGAAAAACAAATAAAGTCACAGTGACATACAAGTTCTTTAGCTTCTTGGCTTCTGTGAACACTCAGTATTGCTCATTAACCAGTATGGAGCTTAAATGTCTAAGAAGTCACCTGTCTTTATGGAAGAAAATACCTGTAATTTTAATTATGGGGAAACACATCATTTAAGATGAAGCTCAGGACATTTTATTCTTATTAACAGCTCCAGGTGCTTTATTTCATTCATTTGTGACTGGAATTTTAGGACTGCTAACTGCGCTTATCCTGCTATTAGCTCAGCCTTGGCAAATCCCTGGGATGTCATTGCTAATTGTATGCTTGAGCACATGCACAAGGGGGTATGGGATCATTTAGCCTTAGCTATCTCTTTAGAGATGTGCCTGATGGTTAGTAAAAATCATTTCTAAAACTGCCAGATTATCAGATTAAGCTTTGGCATTTTCGTAGATGTGGTTCAGAGGGCTCCCTAGAGTCTATTCTGTTTGTGCACCAAGACCCCCTAATAAGTGGTTATCATGCAGAGGAACTATAGATAGAATTTGGACTTTGGGATGAGTCCATGGATGTCTAGACTAGTTTTCACTGAGCCATCTCTCTCAACTGAGAAGCCATAAGCACAGTAGGGGTGCTGTCAGGGAGTAAAAACCTCCCATTCTCTGTTGGCACAATCATACCAATCACAGCACTTAAAAATATTTAGATAACCATCTAGCCCTGTGTGCCTCCCATATGACAGGACATGCACTGTATAGGAAACAGGACTGTTCACATAATGAAAGCAGTTAGTGGTAATCCTGTGACTTGCTTTGTGAAGGAGTTCCACATTCACAGATACTTTGGAATTACAGACAAAATTCCCCAGTTGCTGCTAAAAATTTGTGCCAAAGTCATCTTAATTATATATCCCCAAGTATCTGTTCCTGCCAGCAGTGAGTTAGACGATATTGCTCATAGTCTTTGAATACTATAAAATGACAACAGAAACAAGAATAAAAGAGTGATGTGCTTGGGCCTCATTTTAGAAGAAACAATAATTATCAGTTTTTGAAAAGAAAATTGGACCCAGCTGATGAAACCAGAAGGAAACCAACCTCTTATCTTTCCAAACAATAAAGCGGTCAGATGAGCCATCTCTGTCCATTTGCCCATTCGTCACGGCGTCTGTATTTGGGGCAGAGCATTCTTCCTTTGCACCTCCTCTGGCCATTTCAGGTGGGACCCTAATCCTGTAGAACACCCCAAAACCTTCCCCAGGTAGGCCTTGCTGCTTCACACCATGCAAGTCATGCTGAAATAGAAAATCTTTTCATAAGGAAAACATTGTCCTCATGCTTAATTAGTCTTAACTTCCTCCGGTGGTATACCATTGAAGTTAAAATGCATTCCACTTCCATTAGGCAAAGAATGTATCATGTGAGTTTGGGCAAGTTCTTTTTTCTCTCTGAGTTTCTCTTTCTTCATTTTGAAGAACAGGAGGGCACAGTAGATATCTGATGGTCACAGAAGGTGTCCTGACTCTAACATTCTATGAGTCTCTGAATTCTGGAAGGTAAATAAATTTCCTGAAATGAGAGAACTACAAAAATACTCTTCATACACTGTGGAGAATATTCCTATCTATAGTTTCATTGTGTAATCACCTAGGCATTATTTTAAATTATAACTAGATGGATATTTAGGTAGATGGATATATAGACAGACAGATGGCTAGATAGAGAGCTAGACAGGTAGATGGACGGATGGATGGATAGATAGATATCATAGATAGATATCTATATAGATATCTTATATAGATATCTTATATAGATAGATAAGCAAAAGCAGGAGCCCTATTTTAAGGATCAGAAGATGGAAGGATAAGCTGTATCGTCATTTAACATTTTGTCAATAATATTCATAAATATGAAAGCAAGTGTGTGAGTTAATGGTGCAGGTCCATATTTACATCTTGAGGAATCTGAGTTAAGACAAAAGTATGTCATTGTGCATTTTTATAGATGAGTTTTCCACATTGTTGTGTGTTTTAAATTATTAGAGCCACTTTGCCTTTATAGAAAGAGGTTATTTTATTTGTAATTTTAAAGTAAGTAAATCATCTGTCAATTTATTAGACTTCCAATTATATATTAATTATTATAGGAGCATAAAAATCTCAGAATATAAAGGGGCAATTCCATCTGTTTACCTGCCTGCAGGCAAGACTTACACAAGCCAACTGGTGTATTTTGTGTCCTGCCAAATGGCAATATTTTTGGTCCAAGTATTTACTTTTTTCCTAATTAGTGGTAGAATTAATACTGTTTCTTATACCCAACAAGATAGCTGCTACTGAGATTGCTCTATAGCAGATTCAGCACAGGGGCCCAGCAGGGCAGCAGACCACTGTCTGTGGACTGTGCTGTCATCAGGCAGTTGCTTATAATTCTCCTAGGTCACTTTCTGTCACACTGCCTGCTGTGGGAGAAAACTGACCTTCAATGTGCATACCTCAGCTTCTTTGATGTTGTTGTGACTACTGGCATGTCTTAAGTCTCCCATGTCCTTAGATCAGAAATGACCACACTGGTTACATTCTACATGCCAAGAACCTGACCCAGGACCACAATCAGAGTAGGTAGCACCTATGAAGTACCTGTAAGCACTGGAAATGATGACCATGGAATTACAGCAAACAGTGACAGCAACCATGATGACTACCGTGGCACCTTCACTTGCTCGTCCATGGGTCAATGTGCTATTTATTGAGTCCTGGGGTTCACAGCCTCCAATCTCGGATGGTACCTGAAACACCCTGGTTCGAGTTATGATTTTCTGCCTTTACCATGAAGAAAAAGTGATAAGTACTCAATAGAGATTATACTTTGAGTTTGAAATGTGGGTCTCTTCCCAACAAGAACTATGCAGCATGATCCTATCTTGTGATGCTGGGCAGCAGCAATGACCTTCAGTCCCCAGTGAATCATCCAATTATGAAGGGAAATGCCATACTCTGCAGTGTGCTGGGTTGCTAAGCTAGGATGCTTGCTAGTAGGCTATTCCCTGCATTTTTCACTTGTGATGGGTCTGTTAGGAATTTGCTTCATCATAAGCCTAAAAGCAAGTGTATGGTGAGGAGGACGAAAGTCAAGTAATTTTAGTCAAAGAATTTGTTTTTGGCAATCTCTTTTTGATTGCCCAGTATTTTACTTGTCTTCTTTTATCTGAATAATTTTCTCCCCTAGTGTTCAATTTCATAGCCTCCTATGCAGGCACATCTGCTAATCACCCATTCAAGGATTAGTTTGGATTCAGGGGATCTTGTGGGATGCTTTTTGGAATAGGAAGATCTAGTCCATAGTGCAGATATGGCCTCCAGGAGCTACCCAAAGGCTGGCTGTGCTAGCCCACAGAGCTGAGTGTGGACCCAGAGTCTCCTTACCACTTATGGTTCCTGGCCAAACACAGCCTCCAAATTCCTCATCTTTAGCATTCTAGAGAACCTATGAGTGATCTCCATCCTATAAATGAAATCTTTTTCTCCTAAATCTACCAGATTTAGTGGTTTTGTGGCTTGCAACTAAGAATCCTGATTGATTCATTGTGCAATGACCAAAGGGTTTGCCCCTACCCTACCTCATTGGAGAAGGCTTCTAAGAAGAGAAATGTTGAATTTGAGACTCGAGGGAGGAGCTACAGCTGAACACGCAATAGTACACTGACCCTGTTCTGGAAAGAGACGCCAAGTGCAAAAGGCTAATTTCAGAACCTTTGGAATGTGCTTGGCAAAGTCCTATTAGAAAAAATTCAGAAAAACACCAATTGTCATTCTCTGATTAACCTTAGAAATTGTGACTAGGAGCTTCTATTAGTATGGACCTGTTGAGTTTTTGAATTAATCAAAGCTAAAAGCCAATAAAAGTTAGTTACAATGTATGAAATGATCTTCCTAATGGGGCCACATTCGTTCTACAAGGAAAAATGACATAAATATTTACTCACAAATATGAATTATTGTGTCTCACAGCAGAAGACCTGTCCACTTGGTGTCTTCCACGTAACTGTGAAGATAGGTAGAATATCATCCACTTGAGAACAGCACACGTTTAAACCTCTTATTCTAATATGAGCTCTTGGTGAATGTTATAGTGAGAAAATATTTAAAACACAATGTGCCAGTGAACTTCACCAAATGCCAGTTACTCAGTTTCCACATAAAACATGCATGAGTGAGTTTTGCTGTTAGCAAGTCATTTACTTTCTGGGTTTCTATACCCACATCCTTAGGCACCCAGCATTCACACTCTTATCTAACTTTGTTTCCAAATATGAGCAACTTGCAGAGTCATTAAAGTCAAGACCTACTTAGGAAAAAGTTTCCAGAGACTTAGTCAATATGACAATGTTTCTTAGAAGAAAGTCTCACCAAAAAGAAGTTTGGCATAGTCCAATTTAGCTTGATAACCTTGAAGAAAGTGAAGATATGTACTCTCATATTCTTTGTCCTCCTTCTCCTCTTCTCTCCTTGTTCTCTTCCTCCTCTATTCCTTCCTCCTTCTCCTTGCCTTCCTAATTTTTCCTTCCTTCTTCCTCTTTCCAACTTCAATCACAATGAAACAAGTCCTTAATGAAGGACTTATGAAGATTCAGAAAGAAGTTGTGCCCAATATGTTCCCCCAGGGGGTTTTTATGGAAACATGTTATCCTTGTTAGTAGTCCCTAAAAAGCAGGTTGGCTCACAAGGCAGATACTAAAATAATAACAAGAAAAGAAACACTTTCCAAAATCCTTAGGTCTAAGTTTTCAAGATTTATGCAAGTATTGTTCCTCTGTGAGGCTGGCTTCCATTCTTGTGCTGCACACTCTCTATGAAAGGAAAGCCATGAAGCTTCCTTGCTCTTTTGGTAGCAGCTAACAGATGCTTATATGTGATGTCACAGAGTGAACTGCCTGCATGAGAGGTTTGCAAGGTGGAAATTCATTAAGGTGCAGACACTTGGAACACAGAAAACCGGTCTCTTGAGAAACAAAGCTTCATATAACCAAGTATTGCAAAGTAAGCCTGCACCTACTGAACAAAGGCGTTAACGGGAGAAGGTGCCTCTTCTCAGTGGTCTGGGGTAAGACTCTCCAGGATCCTTCTGAAAAGGTGAGATTTGAAGAATATTTCCCTTTGAAGATGCAGGAAAAAAGCCTGCTCCTAAATGATAACATTTATTGTATACGTTTGCCAGGAAAAAGGATTCACAGTGAGTTTTATCTTCAACTGCAGCCAAGAGAAAAGAATGCCAAAGTTGTTAGCACAAGGACATCTAATGTTAAAACACACAGACACATCGTGAGGATTTTCAAAAGAAGGCAGGGCCTTAATAAACCCAAGCTCTGCAAAGCTGTAGACTGGATTTCACAAAGTCCCCTCACTCAAGTCTCCAAGTGTTCCCTTAGGCTGGGGACAAGTGGTTCAGCTCTTCTCTCCAGTGGCTCTTGGCTATGCAGGGTATGTGCTGAGGCTGGCAGACCAGCACCAATATGCAGAAGCTATAGTTTTGCACCTTGAGCTTTTTGGAGAGCCATAGTGCTTTGGCCCAGGTATTTTAGAATTCCCAGTGAAACCATCTGGACCTGGAGATTTCATTTTGAGAATTTTTAAAATTTTATTTTGAGGTACTGGAATTTGAAAAGGGCCTAGGGCTTTCTAGGCAAGTACTATACTACTTGAGCCATATGCCCAGCCCTGAACCCAGGTGTTTTAGCTGTATTATCTTCCCAGGTTTCTGAAAACGCAATACTAGCATCCTTATATTAACTTTAAAATGTAGCCAGCAATCAGGAACAGTCTCTAGACAAGATTAAAGACCCTGAAGCTCTCACTCTACTATGTAGCCCTCCCAGGAACTTGGGTCTAGCCTGTGGAATTCAGGACAAACTTAACCTCTGTTGTTTAAAATGGGAATGTGGAAAAAAAACTGTTGATTGTTAATTGTTCAGGAGCCTTAGCAGAGAAGATGCATTGGACTGGAACTCAGGAAGCCAGAGTTCGCCCTTCCTTTCAGACTAACTTGTTTTGAGTTCCCATGTACTAATACTTAAAACAAGGATAATTTCTATCTTGGTTATGCCAGTGGTATTGTGAAAACTAAAGGAAATGAGGGAAGTGACAGCATTTAAAAATCATGCAGAAAAACACAAAAAGAAAGGATTACTTTCCCTACTACTGTCAGACTTAAGAGTCTAAATATTGAGTGGAAGCCACAAGTTATCTGATTGAAAATACCCTTCAATTCCAGAAATTTTTCTAAAATGTCACTGATCCATCTATCCATCTGCCTACCTATTCATTCATTCAATCATGTATACATAGATTACAGATGCTCATGAAGAACCCACCCTTCTTGGGCTGGGGTCATGGCTCAAGCGTAAAGCACCTGCCTAGTGAGAGGCCCTGAGTCCAAATCCTAATACTGCAAAATAAAAAGAAGGAAAGATAAAAGAACCCTCTCTTCTCTAAGCACAGGGGACAAGGTTTGGGGTTCAGTGATAAACATAGATAATTCATGTCCTAATAGCTTCCAGTGGAGAAAACAAATAATAGGCAAGCACTTGGAAGAAGAAAAGATTGAGAATAAGGCAGCACCCATTAGTGGAAAGTACCAGAGCCAGAGCTGAAGAGGACACACAGATGGGCAATGCCAAGCCTGTCTGTATACGTTGGTGTACAGTAGTTTTCAGCATTGTCCAATGTCAGCCAGAGTGGAGGACTGTCTGATTTAGAAAGAAGAGGGGATTGTCTAATATATTTTAAAACCTTTGAATTTTAGTAATTTTAACCAAATCTTCACAAACCCACTAGGTAAAGTCTTTAAGAAGCTAGTTCCAATTAGAATGAAATGACTTTCTTTCATATGCAAGGTAAATATTTGTCTTGCAATCTTTTTTTATTACTGGATTTCTAGTACAATCAGGAAAGTAATATCTCCTGAAATGCTCATGTTAGGATCACTGGGACCTGGGAAGATGTGCGCCTTACATGGGAACGCAGTTTGACTGATGAGGCTGTGATTACGGATCTTGAAATGGGAAGACTATTCTGGATTCTCTAAGTGGTTGCAATCTGATGACACAGACTTAGAAACAGAGAAGCCAAAGACCAACTAGAGAAGAAGTTGACCCACTATGGGTCTCTTTGAACAGAGTGGGCCACAAGCCAAAGAGTGGAACCAACCGTAGAAGATGGGAATGGCCCCACCTACAGCTTGAGGGCAAAGACCTCCGTCCTACAACACAAGAAACTGAATTCTGCCAACAATCCAAATGAGCAAGTCCCTAGACTCTGCAGAAGACATGAAATGGACTGTCCTCATAGGGTTGGGAAAGGAACAACAATCTATAACACCTGGATTTTAGCCCAGTGAGACCTGAGACAGACTTCAGCACAGACGGTTGTGAGATGATACACCTGAGCTGTTTTAAAATGCTGTGTCTTGGCAATCTATTATGACTATGGTGGAAATCTAATCAGTGTTACTTTCAATATGCCAAAGGCCTGAGACTCAGAAATACAATTTACTTGCCAAATCAAATATCCTTGCCTTTCCCTCCTGCCTTCTGAAATTAAGCTGGAGAGAGAGGGAAAGGCGAATGCTGCAGGCAGTGGGTCCTTTAACTCATAGCAATTGTTCATGCACAGTGTTTCCTCAATGGCTCTG